>NC_064879.1:3088043-3103043 GCF_943734665.1 Anopheles aquasalis
CAGGATTACCAGGTGTACGCATATGAAACCGACTTTTTTCGTTGTAAAGCTATATCTACACCAAATGGAGCTGTAAAGTCAGCCAAAGTGTTTTATTTTGTTCATTAGACATCCGTTAAACATAATCGCTATGGATTTATTCTAACTTGACACTATATCAAATGTTTTCATTGCGAATTAAATGGCAAGTTCCGTTCTCAAAAACTGCTATTCATCAACATTGTTCGTTTTTTGCCTCCCTCTAAAAAAAATCGACGGCCGAATCGCATCAAATTTTTATTGAAGGTTACGGTGGGTATGTTCTTACTGAAACACAGTGTAAAGTGCGGTTTAAAAATGTTTAAACTAGTGATATAAATGAGAGAACCATCAACCATCGAAAATGTAAGAAGTCATCAAATTACATGCCTTATTGGCCAAAAAGGGTTACTAATGATCATTACAAGCAACAAATTAATCAATTTCGACCGAGACTTGTGAAAAAAATCAACCAAAATATCGAAAAGCGACAAAATTTACCTATTTTTCTCGATGAAAATGCACCGCCACCGCGCAGAATATCGGCCAAGGACACGGTACAAAGCCACAATTGGTAACAATTACCACATGCCGCTCACTCACCAGACTTGACTCTATCAAATGAACATTCATTTGCATCGGTGGGACAGGTCGTTGGCCGAGCAGCGCTTGCTTTTGTTCGAAAAATTTGGAAAAATGGACGGGTTTCGAAAACAATGGTACAGATTGGTGGTTTTTTAGGTTAGGCTTCCAAAAATTGCCTAAGATAAAGTTCAAATGTGTAGCTTACGATTGCCATTGACTTTGGAGAATAATTTTTTCTCCATTTTCCAAGAAAAAGCGTTTTTTTGGGGCAAATCAAAAAAGGTCGGTTTCATACCGCATACACCTGGTACTTGCACCCTCGCTCGCCCCCAAATCTTACAACTCTTGTTACAAGATGCAGGGGTGCGTAGGCCATCCCCGCTCGACAGCGACCATCGATGATGATGATGATGATGATGATGATGCAGCGGCTGATAATGCTCCGTAATGCGTACCGATTGTACCTCTAGAGTCTAGACGTAGAAGGAAATTATCTACATACTCTCTCAGCTTTTTCTCTCTCTCTCTCTCTCCCTTTCTTTCTCTCTCAATTCCGTTTGGAAGTCTTCTGTGTTCGCTTCCTGGACTCGATCGATCGCGATGATTCATCGGACGGAGATTCCCCCTCGAGGCTGCCTTCGAGGCTGCCTGTCTGGTTGTATGTGTATGGGTGTGTGCGTATGCGTGTGTGTGCTGTTCGTGTGCTCTCTAATGTGCCCCAATCGACATGCGAGCGATAAAACAAACGAGTGAAGGAGAAATGATGCAGCGAGTGTGAGGATGATATCATCACTCATTCCCGGGGGGTGCTTCACCCCCCCCCCCCCCTGGCCACAACATCCTTGTAATGAATTTTATGTCCTTGAGCTTTGCTTCGTACCACACACGATCACGATCATCACGACGAGCGTGCGTTAAAGATAAGGAATAACGAAAGAGGGAGAGAGAGAGAGAGCGAGAGAGAGAGAGAGAGAGAGAGAAGAAAAGAAAGAAAAAGAGTGTAGGGGGAGAACACCAGTTCGTTCAAGGCCAACAAGCAAGACTCCAGACACAGACAGGCGGATCCAGAGCATCCACCAAACGAAAGACTTCAACGGGGGTTTAGCGACGAACCCGGGCGCTCGTTTCGGGCGCATATCTCGGGCGCTCCAGTGCGTGCACAATGCGATGACAAATGGGGAGGTAAGGAGAGCGAGAAAGAGAGAGAGAGAGAGAGAGAGAGAGAGAGAAAGAAGAGGAAGGGGCATATGGATGGATGGTTGAAGGATAAAGGTTATGTGCGCGGCGGTGGCGTGGCTAGGAAGGGCAGACAGGCCAAACAAGGCCACACCGAGCACTCGGGTGGTAGTGGAGAAGGGAGGGAGGGAGGGAGGTGGCGACCCTCTTATGCCGTACAAGGAAATTCAGCTTCGAGCTTCGGGGGATGCTGAGCGCTCAGCGCTCGCTGCACTCGATACGTCACGGTCGACCTGTCGCCGTCGACCTGTTGTACGCTCTCCCTCCCCCCCGGACCCCCCCTTAACAGTTGTACACGCTGCGCGGAGGTCACAGCGCCAACCCATTGGATTTTTGGCACGAATCGTGCGCAACCGATCGTGAGAATCACCACCGTGAGTGCACCTCACCCCCGCACCCCGCACACCCAGTGCATCCCTACTGATGCCCTTGGATGGAAACGTGCGCGCACAACCGGAAGTGCAGCAGAAACAGAAAGTTGTCAGAAAAATGAGACCGAAATTGAATTGGGGATGCTTGTTGCGATTTCTGCAACCTAATCAAACAAATGCAAACAGTTTCTTCAACTTGGCGTTTTTTTTTCGGGAATTTTTGGATTTTTTTTTGTGTCCGAGTCGACGGCCGGAAATTGCTCAAAAAGCACAAATCAGTGGAAAAAGTTGTAAAAGATTGTAGAAGCTCGAAAATCGACTCTAGATTCGCGCGATTCGCGACTCAAGTCCACCTGGTTGTTCGCGGAACCCTCTACTTTCCTTCCTGCCTTCCCCAGAGATCATTCCGCCTTGATGGAGGCTCTGACTCCGCTGCCGCTGGCTGAAGAGTGTTCCTGATAGCTGTTATCACCGGTGGAGAGGTAGCCAACAGCTAGGCTTTCTTTACAAACCAAGAAAAGGATAAATTTGATCACAGTGTCCTTCACTCTAGTCGCCAGTTGCGCTGAGTCGTTTTAGGGTACCCATTTTTTTCTATTTTCGTCGCAGTTGCCATTGAAATTTCATTTATAGTTCATACAGCTATCGTGTAGGACGCTCGGTCCACGGAACGGAATGTTGGCTGATTTGAGAAAAAAACACAAACATCCAAAATGTCCAAACGCGGGAGTTTTTGTTAGAATCTCGCGCCTTAGCAACGCCGTTCCGTTCCGTGTGATGTGAACGACGAATCCGACCAGCTGGAAAACCGATTGTCGGGACCGAGCACGTTCGAAAAACCGCAAACCGCAACACACATCAAAGCCAACCCCATTGCCCCTGTAAAGGGGAACTTTGTTATTTAAATGTTTTTGTGACACATATTTTTAACATTTTTCCCTGAATGTTGATCCTTTCAAGTGTATTGTGTAAAAGTTTAGGATCAATCGAAGCAAAACTGACAAAGTTATAGATTTTTGAAAATTCCCAAAACCAACGCGTTTTCAAAGTCGGTGCCAATCGGTACCGTATAAACTACTGGGCCGATCGTTTTGAATTTTTTTATACATAACCTGTACACTTTTTGCCAGATAACCTCGTCGAGATATCATTAAAATTGTTGATACTTTCTTTTCAACAAATCTGTAAAGTTCGTTTTTTATGGCAGAATCGCAAAAAGCATCGCTTTTTCAATTTCAAAAATCTGCCAAAAACCGAAAAACTGGAATATCAACAAAAACTCTCCGGGGTTACCTAGATAAACTTATAACCTTTCTAACGAATATCAATTTGTATAGATTTCAGATGACCCGGCATGTCGCTACGATGGGCAACCGTAAAAAGTACCTTTTCGTCGACACGCCTACCAAAATTTGATGCCATGGATTAATTTTCCAATGAACGTTACTCAAAACAGTACCAAATATTCTTCAAAAGTTGTAGATTAATGTGCCATTTATTGGAAAAAATAAAATTGAATGGTTACGTCACAAAAAATCGTCAAAAACGGACCAGTTTTTAAATCACCCTTAAGACCTTAAGTGAAATCAATATAATTAAAAAAAAACACAAAAAAAAAGATTGCCCCATTGTGGCAGCAGTGATAGTGGTACTTACCATCTTGCGCAGCAGATCCTCGTCGGTGATCGACGACAGATCGACGACGCAACCAGTGTCCGCCCACAACTGTGCCTCCATCTCGTGGCCGTACTCGGTGCCCACCTTCCGCTGCTGTTCCGCTGTTCCGCTGTGCCGCGCTACTCGTTCCTCCTGGCGGATCGGATCGGATCTTGATTGCTGATTGCGGGGGAAGGGCGCCGGAAATTGTGCGATCGCGATATTGATAGAGATCCTAAAGATGAAGCAGTGGACAGTTTCTCTCTCTCTCTCTCTCTCTGTCTCTCTCTCTCTCTCTCTGTCTGTCTCTCTCTGTCTCTTTCTGTGACGGGATCGAGCTATGATCTAGAGACAGTCGAGTGCTCTTCCCGCGTACTAAACAGAACCATCCAACGGGTCGTGTCGTTTGCAGTTTGTTCGTTTGTTTGAGGGTTAGGTTAGGCACCTGCTAGTACACGATCTTTACTTAAAAAGCACGCTTATCACACGCAAACGCACACACACAATGGCCACTCACACATACACAGTGGAGCGTACAGGGAAGGCGACGACAGGATCAAAGCCCCAATCCCGAGCAGCTCACTGTAGCGCGTCACTAAACTGTCTGTCTCTCTCACTCTGTCTTTTTTGTTTTTTTCACGCACATAGAACACCGCTACTACTACACTGCACTAACACTTTTTCTGGAGCGCCGTGTGGAAAAGATATTAAAGATGGTTTTCCGTTTTCGGTCGCTTCGTTCGTTTGCCGCTGATAGCTGATGATGATGATGATGATGATGGCGGGTGTCTGGCAGCGTAGTTAGGTAGTGTGTCAGGGTGTTTGTGTGTGTGTGTGTGTGGGTAGGATCAGGTGCCGGTGGCTCATCGATGGCTCCTCGTCGTCCGCTACGTTGGGCTGCTGTGGCCGTACTGACCGATACCGAAGCACGGACCGACCGACGGAGAGCCCAACGTGAGCCACCGAACTTACCCTCCCATCCTCCCCCCCCCCCCCCCTGAACCCCGTACCACCTTACCGCCCGAAGGCGCCGAAACCCCGAAAGGAAACAACCATTCCTCGTTCCATCCCCCTTCCCCAGACCCCGAGGCCGATCATTATCGAGCCCCGTCGCCGCCGCCGTCGCCACCGCCACGCTAGGGTCCTTGTCCTGTCGCCTGGCGCTCGCGCGCCAAAGCGTCGGACCCAAAACAAGCAGTGGCAGTCTAGGTCCCAAAAAAGGCGCTGCAGCCTTCCCTATGCCTTTTTTTTTTTTTTTACTGCAGCGCGGCAGGATTGGTGCTAAGGGCACCGCGCACCACCAGCAACGCACCAGCAGGCAGGCACTGCGCCGAAGAGCCCAACCAAGAGCCTCCAACTGTGGCTGTGGCTTTGTTCGGGGGGGTTGGGGTTGAGGTTGGCGGGCGAATGCAGGGGATGGTAACATGACACCGAGAGAGAGAGAAGGAAGAGAAGCTGGTACCGGCCGGATTAGTGCCGGAGAAGAAGTGCCAGCGGTGCCATTACCCCAAGGTAGCCAAGTCAGGCCGCGCACAGGACGAACGAGAGCGAGAACGAGTGGAAAAGAGAGAGAGGGAGAGCGAGAGAAAGGAAAGGAAACAAGGGGTCGGTGGTGCGGGGCGAAAGGAAAGTGTAAGTGCCCGGCCCGGCCCGGGGGGCCCGGGGGGGATGGTGCGAGCTTTACGAGCTCGTCGCGTTTCGACGCGAGGTCGCTTCCCCTTATAAGGCATTCACACCATACATGGGCCCCCTGGTCCCCCCCCGGAAAGGTCTGCCAGTCGTTGTCTCACTCGCACCTCGACTCTCTCTCTCTCACTCTCGCACTGCTGCTGGCGCTGCTGTTCACTTATCTGGTGCGTGCTCTGCCACAGTTTTGCTGCCTTTTGTGGCAACACGCACCGCGGACACGCTGTCACACTTATAGCAGGCGTCGCGCCAGATCTCCTTCGTCGCAGTCTTCTTCTCAGTCTCCCGTTTCAATCGTTTCCCCCCTTCTGGAGGCACCCGGGACGCGCTCGCTGCGTGCAGAGTGTGTGCAAGGACATCACTGCCCACCCCCCCCCTCACCACGGGCCTGGTTGATGGATGTGATTGTGGCCAGATGGTCCTCCTCCTGCGGAGAGAGAGAGAGAGAGGGAGAAGATGCCAAGGACGCTGCGCAGCGAGAACCCGAGCTGCTGCTGTTGGCGACGTCGGAAACGATGTCCATGTTTGGATGCAAAATTGTGCAGGACAGTATCCCCCATTCTGCCATCACTTCAATCGGTCAGGGTCAGTATGGATCCCCCCCCCCCCTCCGTCCCCTTCTCTCTCTCTCTCTCTCTCTCTCTCTTTCTTCCTGTTTTGCGCAACAAAACCGCAGCCGCTTGTTTTGCACGCGCGCGTGCACGTGTGTTAGTTAGTGTTTGTTATGGAACGGGGGGGGATTGGTGGAGCGAAATGCACGTGTTCTACTGGGAGTAGGAGAAGGCGCGACAGGCGCGGAACGGTGTTGTGGCTGGCTGCGGTGAGTGAACTAAGGAAGGGTCGCGATCGTCGCCGTTCTCCAGTTCCACGTTATTGATTGCCAATTGATGGCTCCCCCCCCCCCCCCCCCTCACCCCTCTCATCCGTTCCCCCCCTTTTTCGGTACGCTGCTCGTGCACGCTCGATCATCCTCGGTCGGTAACGCTGCGAGCGGGTTGCGCAATTGCGCAAGAACGAGCATCTCGAGCATCTCGAGCATCTCGAGGTCTTCTCCGGCCGGCCATATACAGTGGTCGGCATAAGTAAAAGCACACCACTAGGGTCCACCACATTTTCACCTGTAAATTCGTCATTTTCGGTCGCAAAGGCCTTGTGATTTTTTTTGACTAGAAGCTCGAACTTTCCTCTTTCCAAATCACTTGCTTTGAGCTTGACAGGTTTGATAGGCTCTGTTTGAAAATTCTCTTTAAGTGCGAGATGGTCGATTATGATTGTGACAAAAGTAAAAGCCCATTTTGCAATCAATATTATTAGGACTCCGACAGAGCCCTGTGGTTACTGTATCTTTAATAGGGCTTTTATTTACGTCTGTTTTAATGTTTTTTACGTGCCCTCCGTTATTGTTTACACATGTTAAATCCACTTATCCTTGCATCTCCAGTGGAAAGTCGAATGCGCGCGGGTTTTTGCACGTGGTATGGGTGTATCAACGGACAGCAAAATTATGTTGACGACCGGAAGGATTTTTTTTTATTTATTCAGTCAGCGTATGGACATCGAGGAAGCAATTTTGTTGAGCAATAGGAAAACGATTTCAAACGAATCGCTAAAACCATAAGTTCTTATTGACATCCTCGTCGTATTAATCGTCTAGAATCACCTTGGTCAAGCTAAGATTGCGAGTTTATGGGAATTTCTATATAAATTCTCGTTATGAACGATGTTTCTATTAAAGACAATTATTTTACGAAGCAATACGATGAGAATAATCCCCAACATATCGGAAAGCATGTGAAAGCCATGTCAAAATGGCTGCAAATGGAAATCTGCGGTAAAAGTGGCCCATATGAATTGAGAAACATGTTTCCTTGCATGTGGGCTTTTACTTTTGTCACAACCATGATCGAGCATCTTTCACTTAAGGGGGGACTTCGGTATTTAATTTTTATTTGTGACACATGTTTTAAACATTTTTCCCTGAAAGCTGATCCTTTCAAGAGTATTGTGTAAATGTTTTGGATCAATCGAAGCAAAACTGGCAAAGTTATAGATTTTTGAAAATTCCCAAAACCAACGCGTTTTCAAAGTCGGTGCCCATCGATACCGTAAAAACTACTGGACCGATCGTTTTGAATTTTTTGACACATAATCTGTACACTTTTTGCCAGATAACCCCGTCGAGATATCATTAAAATTGTTGATAATTTTTTTTAAACAAATCTGTAAAGTTCGTTTTTTATGGCAGAATCGCAAAAAGCATCAATTTTTCAATTTCAAAAATCTGCCAAAAATCGAAAAATCGGAATATCAACAAAAACTCTCCAGGGTTACCTAGATAAACTTATAACCTTCCTAACGAATATCGATTTGTTTGTTTCAGATGATCCGTCATGTCGCTACGATGGACACCGTAAAAAGTACCTTTTCGTCGACACGCCTACCAAAATTTGATGCCATGGAATAGTTTGCCAATGAATGTTGCTCAAAACAATACCAAATATTCTTCAAAAGTTGTAGATTAATATGTCCTTTAATCGATAAAATATCATTGAATGGTTGCGTCACAAACAATCGTCAAAAAAGGGCCTTTTTTGGCCCGAAAATACCGAAGTCCATTCTTAAAGAATTTTCAAAAAACGATTATCAAACCTATCAAGCGCAAAGCAAGTGATTTGGAAAAGGGAAAGTTCGAGCTTTTAGCAAAAAAATCATATGGCCTTTGTGACCGAAAATGTCGAATTTACGGACGAAAATGTGGTGGATCCTGGAGGTGGGCTTTTCCTGATGCCGACTGCTGTCTGGGTCGTTCCTATCTCTTAAAAGAGGGTGAGGAGGGGGCTGCTGCGTACACAACAAGGTGGACCTGACTGACTGTGCCACTCAAGGCCACTGGCAAACCGTTGGGTGGTGAGCAGTAACAAAAAAAAAAGCGGAAGAGCGTGAGCGACAGAATGATCGCGAATTTGCTCTCGGAGGAGGCTCTTCCGGAGCGTCGTTGTTCCGCGTTGTTGGTTGCACTTTGGCCACTGGCAAACCGTTGGGTGGTGAGCAGTAACAAAAAAAAAAAAGCGGAAGAGCGTGAGCGACAGAATGATCGCGAATTTGCTCTCGGAGGAGGCTCTTCCGGAGCGTCGTTGTTCCGCGTTGTTGGTTGCACTTTGGATGCACGGGACTGGAATTTTGTTCGCTAGGCTCTGGTTCCCGGGGGGGGGGAGGGAGATCTGATGAGTCATCACGGTCTTAGAGAGGCTTAGGGACTTTCAGAGAAAGTGCAAGCGGCCGTGGTCACCGAACCGGTTATCCGCGGTTATCTCATCACACAAACGCAGTGCCGTGGTGATGATGAGTCACCAGAACCGATCGGTCCACGGATCCACATTCCACACCGCGGGCGCAGCGGGCTCGCAGCTCAAGAAGAATGTCAAATGATTGTGCGTGGCGCCAGGGCGCCCCTTTTCGTCGCTTAACGCTTGCTTTTTCATCGCTTAATCAAGTGGCCTACAGCATCATCATCATCATCATCATCATGGGCGCGCATACAATGCCATCACCGCTTCGTGAGAACGCAGAGGTGCAGCGGGGAATAAGCGCACGAAGTAAAAGGGCGCACGCACATCTTTTCCTCTTTCTCTCCAGTGTGTGCGCCCTCTATTTCTCGACTGCGAGGGAGAGAGGTCACCCGCAGAAGCGGCGCAACAACGCGGAACCGCGGAACACAATGGGAGTGTCGCGCTTGGCTCGACGTCGGCTCGACCTCGGCTCGGTTCTCTCTGTTGACGGCGCCCACAACCCACCCCAAACCTGAAAGGCGCTGCGGTGCTGGTGCTGGTGGTAACCCGATCCCGCCCTAATCGTTGCCTCTTAGCCCGTGGACTCCGTCGTCGGCCCGACCGCCTCCGATGCGCGAGCGAGCGTCACGCGAGGGCCGTGGCCGCGAAACTAAAGTCCGCACCGGCTATCGGGTTTTCCAGAGCAGCTCCGTAGAAGGATCATGCAGGTGTGTAGGGGTTGAGTGCTGACACCCCGCACGATGGGGAGGGGGGCCTGCACCCAGTGTGGTATCAGTTTCGGTTGCGATGGATGGAGGCGATGCTAACACGCCCGCACCCCCCATACTCACATAGGCCCCGAGGCGCAACCCTGGGCGCCCTCAGCAGCTCACAGCAGTCGCAGGAGTTGCAGACGCAGATGCAACGCTCGCCTTTTTTTGGGGGGGATGATGGAACAACAAAAATCCCGCGGCAAACACACACACACACACACACGTGCACTCCCTGGCGGTATGGCGCCTGGCATCAGGATCACGATTACTACACGCACACAAGCCGTGTTCCAATTTGGTGTGTCCAAACATTTAGAGTAACAAAACCGCGCGCTTCATATCACACGCGAGCCACACTATTCGCACTCACTGGCAGATAAGAAAGAAAAAAACAAAACAAAAAAACGTAGACGCTCGTCGTTAACCGACAACTGTGCCCGCGTGTTCGTTTTGGGTGCGAGTAGTACAACAAACACCCTGCAGCCATCGGAAGTAGTTCCTAGTCGACTGCGTCGCGGTCGCAGAAACCTCACGCACCCCGCTTGCAACTACTGCTCTGCTCTGCTCTGCTCTGCTCTGCTCGCTCGCTCGCACGCTCGCTTGCTTGCTCGACCGGCAAAAAACGCCCGATGTAAGCAACTGCTCCGGGCTCAAGCACGTGCGACAATCAAGCGAGGGGATGGGACGGCGCCATACATGCACCGCAGCTCACTTCATCGGCAGCTGGACGTACGCGTCGTGCGGTTTGCCGTCATGATCCGAGATAAAGGTGACCGTCTCAGCCGCCTCAGCGATGTGCATTCTTCGGTGTTCTGCCTTGGCGTCCGGGCGGATTGCTTGCGAAACCAGCGGGTCCAACTGGGAGATGATTCATGCGCACAAGTGTTCATCTGTGATCCCGATTCCGCGTATGAAGGAGGAGAATTAGTGGGAATTCTGTAAAAGCGAAAGAGAAGCAAGTTCTGGGAGCGAACGACCCCCCGGGGCGATAGATCGAGAAGAAGGAAGAGATCGGTACAAAGACGCACGTCGCGTTCATCGTCGTCTGGTCACGCCTCGATTCAATGGGAAAATTCCTCTTTTATTTCCAGTAATTCAATGTTCAATGTTGCTTGCATATGCATTCGCTGCGTCAACACGCCAGCTAGCCCGCCTGGATCGGAATTATTCCACTCTATTTCGCTCACTGTCGCTCTCTCTCTCTCTCTCTATCTCTATTTCTCTTTCTGTTTCCTTATCTCTTTGTCTCTCTCTCTACTTTGACATAAACATAATCCATTGCGTTGAACGGTTGAAATTAGTGTTGTTGCAAAAACAGTTTTGCACGCAAATCGGTTGATCCCTTCCTGTCATTAGACTGTTATTCCAGTGGCTTAATGAAATGCTTATGCTTAATTTAAGCAAACCTAATGATATTCACACAACAACTGTAGACGGACGATAGGGAAACCACTAAACTTGAATTTGCGAGCACAGATCCTTTTCGTGTCGATATACTCGCTCATGAGGAACGCACTGTTACATTATATTACTGTAGCAGCTTATTGGCTACGACTTCACGGGTGCTATTTGCTATTGTTCACTCCAGTTTTGGGAAAATACATGGTCAAAAAATAAAAATATATGAAGATTGAAGTGAGCAGGCTTTGGTTACATCCTCGATCACAATACGTGCATGTTCCAACATCACTTCATTAGTACATCGAACTTGAAAGACCTCTTCATCTATTGGTGAGATTTCCGGTGTACCTAAGCTATTCTTTGATACCCCTTTGATTATGGCTTGATAATGAATTGATTAGAAGGAAGTTATAACTAAATTTCGCTGAATGTATCCGTCAAAGTTTTGTCTAATCCTCGCTATGTCACTTTAAACTTAGTTCAAAAGCCCTTAATGCTCTCCTACGCACATCTAATCGTCCATTGATTAATCGAGCAAGGCGCACCATAATAATTTAATTACGGAAGTGATGACGATCAGTCTTTAGCGATTTAGCGTCCTACACAATAGCTAATAATAATAGAAAAATATATAGACAATAATAAAGAAGAAAAGGATCAAATAAGGTGCCTATCGTGTACAAATGTCCATTGTTGTAGCACGCCTAACTGAGACTAATATCGTTAAGAAGAAGAAAATATTTAAAAAAAAACTATTCCAAAAAAGGATTAAATAAGGTCCTTAGTGTGCACAATCGTCATAACTGTAGCAGGCATTGTTACTTTACATAATGAAGATCACGCCATTCTAGTTGCCATGCTGCCATGTATAACATAATCGAGAAAACCAGCATTTTTGGGATCCGTTTTTCGGCGCTCTCTGGCCGTTGACAGCGGTTTGCCCACCGAGTGAAATTGGCAGAATAATAAGATTAATACATAGCACACATCCTGCTGCCGGTTGGATTGGAACCGCTGAGAGCTTAATCATAGAAATTACTCCAAACTACCGATGAGACGGTTAAATGTTCCGTCCGGACAATACTCGCTCGGTGACGATGGTGAGCGGTTGAACAGCACACTACCGATTACGCCTTAACTTTCGATGTCCTGCAAGCACAGTGAGAGAAGTCCATTTCGATTAGTTGCCCATGAATGTTGGTGGCATGTCTACATACCGTTGGGTCGCAATCGGCACAGTGCCATGAGTAGCCGCGGCGCTTAGGCGTTTTCTTCAGTGGCGGTTCGAGACATCCGAAATGATAGTTCTTGTGACACTCGTCACACCTGGCAAGAGATGTGCGGTTAAAGGGGGGAATGATTGCAGACCGCGATGTGGAATACGTACTGTACAATGTTGCTGGAGGTGCCAGGCGTCTGGCACACGTCACACACGGATTCGTCGCTGATTGGTGTCCCGTACCCGGTGGTACCGATTGGGAGGGGCGCATTGGCACGAGCGCTGAGGTCACGCTGCTTGCCGCGTGCTCGACCGCCCACCGCACGAACTGGACCCTCGTATGGTGAAGCTGTCCGTTGCGGAGCATTCGGTTGTAACTCCGAGGCTGGCCCACCGTATCCCTCGGATCCGGCCAAATCGTTCTCTGAAATCTGTGATCAGTAGCAGTGGTAGTAGTAGAGAGAGAGAAAGATAGTGATCGATAAGCCATTGCTTTGCGGTGAACACTGTTTGGATCGCAGTGAAATGTTACCTGCGGAGGCACCAACGAGGTACAGTCGGCCGAAAGGTCGTTGATGGAGGCGTCTTCCGCTGGTGTGTCATTGCGAACGTAGTAGATCTCCGTCGTGTGCATATTGGAACCATCGTAGACGGATTTAATCTAGCGAACAAGCGAAAGGAACACCGCGAGATGAGTGACACTGATGGGCTGATGACTTGCTGCTTATTACCTTGATTTTGATGCGCGGCCGATTTTCGCCGTAGGCGGCATCGATGTAGCTATTGGTGGCAGTGCTGGCTAGGTCTTCGCGTGAATCGTGATGGTTTTTACGTTTCCGCTTGCGCTTGTGATGCTCCTTGGAAGCGATTCGCTCATCGTTTGGCGACCGGTTCCGATGTTTCTCTTTACGGCGCTTGCTGTGCTTATGATGGCTCGAGAAGCCGCTCAACCCGTCCGAGACGGTTGCGGGTGGTTCTCGGTCGCACCCAGCAGTGCCATCGTCACCCGGTGCCGGCGCTGCTGATGCTGCTGCTGCTGCTGTGCCCGGTTGCAGGACTCGTCCACCACCGTTCGGTTCCTTCCGTGGCCCACCAGCATCGTCATCGTCCTCGTCTTCCTCATCCTCGTCATCACCGGGGCACAGATCGTACTGTGAGGGCGATGCAGATAGCCGTGGTACCGTGGTAGAGGTGGTAGAACCAACCTCACCCGTAACCGACGATGCTTTCGGTGCATCCGTTTCACCCCGTTCGCCCGAGGCCTGCATCTGGCGGGGGGTAACCTCCTCCTCATCGCTCACTACCACAGCAGCCGTTGCTGCCGTCGGTGGCACCCCCTTACCATCGACCGTTGACGGTTGGAGCAGCTTTTTATTTTCCGTCGCGGTGTCCTGCGATTGCTCCGTCTCCGGCTTCGTATCTGGTGCTGGTGCCGGTGCTGGTGCCGGTAGTGGCACGGGCAGAAGCTCGGCTACGACCACCACCGGCTGCTGCGGTCCACAGATGGTGCTGATCGTTTCCTGGTCGAACACCTTGCGTTTGCGGCCCCGCTTGCCCGGCGATTTGACCGGTGTTTCCGGTGAGGTTGTCGTGCTGCCACCAGTGCTGACGCTATCGCGCGATCCCGCACCCCTGCCCGCTTCGCCAGCCGCTTTGACGGGTAGTTTCTTGGCACCGGTGGGAGCATACGGTGGATCGGAACGCGACAGAAACGATCCGTCGCGACTATCGGCGGTGTTACCGTCGTAGCACAGATCGTACGGCACGATGGTGCCGTCCTTCGAGTAGCGGGTGCGCGATTTTCGCGGTGCCTTCGGCAGAATCACCGTCTCCGGGTTGGAGTCGTCCGACTTGTCGCACTCCGAACACTGCCACCCGTACAGTTTCGATTTCTTGGGGTGGCGCGTCAAGGGTGGATTGAGGCAACCGAGGTGATAGTGCAGATGGCACGTATCACATTTAGCCAGCAAATGCTGATCGGTACACCGCTTGCAGATACCACACTCGCTCAGCAGCTCGTCACCATTCGGTTGCTGGTGCTGCTGCTGTTGCTGGTTTTGATGGTGCTGGTGTTGGTGTTGATGTTGGTGCTGCTGCTGCTGCTGCTTGCACTGCGTACTCAGGATGCGCCCGGTGTCGTCCCGCTTTCCTGGGACCATCAGATTCTGGAGCGGAAACCCGACACCCATCTTGAGGGCCGCCGCCGTCGGTACACTCATCGTGCGGGCGGCCGTTGTCGGTGTAGTGCAGAGGCCACCAGACGTCGACGGTGCATTGATAACGACGCTCTTGCTGTACGGTGCCGCACAGCCGGCCAGTGGTGATGCGCCCGACACACCGACTGGATGCGTTTTGGCATGCTGTTGTTGTTGTTGTGCCGCTACCCCCGGTACTGGTGTCGCTACCGGAACGGAAACCGTTGCCGAAATTGGACAAAATTGTTGTGGTGATGGTGATGGTGATGCTGGTGGTGGTAGTGGTGGGGGTGGCGGTGGTCTCCCAATCAGCTCGATCGGCACGAGCGCCTTGTTCGGACAGAGGGCCAGCAGGTGCGCGTACAGGCTGTTGATTGAGTCACGCAATGAATCACCCTTCCGCACCGCCTCCTGGTTTCGTACCACCGCCCGGTCGTACATGGTGCGCAGCAGCTGTTGCTTGCCGAGCAGCAGCTTATTCAGCACCATCTGCTCCTGCAGGTGCTTCTTCATCTCGCCCAACCGGATTGAGCGGTCGAGATAGTAGCCAATGAACTCGACACTGAATGCTGGCGCAATGTGCCACTTCTT
>NC_064879.1:3108043-3113043 GCF_943734665.1 Anopheles aquasalis
TGTAACAGTTTGCTACTTTCCTGCAAGTCCTAGAGTTTTGGGTTTTATTTTTGTGGCTTGCTTCACGACATTCAACCAATGGGTGCTAATGTGAATTTCTTTCCCCAAATTCGTCCTAGATCGGCGAAGCGGCCAAGCTGAAACCGCTGGAGGTGGACCTGAAACGTCTCGAGGATCTGTCGGATGCCATCGTGCAGGACTTTGCATTGATGCGCAAGCGGGAAGAAGAAATGCGCGACACTAACGGTAAGTGTCGCGGTGTGTCTCTAGATGAATTCGCAAGGCAAACAAGCCATTAATCGCTCGCTTTCTTCGCCGCACCGACAGAGTCAACCAACAGCCGGGTCCTGTTTTTCAGTATCTTCAGCATGAGCTGCCTCCTGGGACTGGCTACGTGGCAGGTGCTGTACTTACGCCGATATTTCATCGCTAAGAAGCTGATCTAACCGCAAACGACGCGGCATGCGCACACTGCTGGTTCGCGGTGGTCTTGCTCCGTGCACCAAGCAGCAAAAGGGTGGCAATAAATTCTTCGTAATATTCGGTGTAATGAGTTGATACTAAAATTATCCCATTTAGCGCTAGTTTGTTGTCTTCCGATATCCGAAACCCCGTCGTTGGCTGCTCGTTGGATAAAGTGATAGAACAGTAACTGCTGCGCCGAACTATCCCCCTCAAGCCTCAATTGAACTCAATTCCCGGAATCGGAAAGCGGCCAATCCTGTGGGTAGGCTGACTGACCTTGATCATGTGGCGTCTGTTTAAACTTTAATGGTCAAGATCTAGGTCAAGATCAAAGCTATTTAGGGAATTATTATGACCTTGGTCCTACTAAGCAACGAGAATCAGGCAGCAGGTAGGTGGCGAAAACGAAAACGAAAGCGGAATCTACAACAAAACAATCAACAACTACGGCGAATGCTGGCGCCAAAGCAGAAGGAACAGTCACTACTACGCTGCGCCGAAACTTTCCTGCCCTGAAATTCCCGGAATCGATCTGGGTCGGAGTCGATTCGGGCTCGGAATCGACTCCGTTTTGTTTTTGGCAGGCGTGGAATCATGTGTGCGAAAGGGACAAGAACCTAACGGAGGGGTTGAGCATTGTTGAACAAAATAAGCGGTCGGTTAAGTTTGCGATTTGGCCCCCCCCCCCCCCCCCAAACAAGTTTACCAAATTGCATTCAATTATTAGGCATTAATGCGCCCTATTGAGCAACTATAAATGTTTACAAACTTACCATTGCAGGGCATTTATTAAAACCAAAGAAAAGGACAAAAGTAATTAATTTACCAACTTTTATTTGCCATCTTTCATGTTTTTTTTATTTTATTTTTTGTTTTTGTCTGTTTCCTCTCTCTCTCTCTCTCTCTCTCTCTCTCTCTCTCTCTCTCACTCTCTCTTACTCTTTCTCTCTAACTATCTCCCCTGCTACCCTGCTTCTCTATTTCTTGCAGTTTATAAATCATAAACCATCATACATGCGTGTGCTTTTGCCCTGTTTAATTCGTATTTCACTGCCTGCCGCTACGGTCGATTCGTTCGATCAAAGCGCGGCTCCAGCAGCTGCGCCTCCTGTGTCGTTTCCGGGGCAGGGCAGAGAGGATCGCGTAGTAGTGGTCCTGCCCACTTATGCCTATAGTATTGCATGTGTGCGCCCCGTTTCCACTCGTCGCACTTATACAAGGGGAAGGAAACGAAACCGTCTGACCTGGCCTGGCCGGGCATATGCGCCGGAAAACCATCGGGACACACACATTTTGCTTTGAAACTTAAGTTTGCGTTTTTTTTTTTACTTTTTTCTTTTCTCGATATTATGTACAATACATGCTCGATGGGTGGATGTCGGGGGAAAAACCGAGAGAAACCAGGGAGCGGGAGACAAATCACCCTTTTCCTCCAGCGACAACAACGCCGGTTCGAGCACCTTCAGGGCCAGGGCTTCTGCTTGTGCTAGGTTCGCATTTTAAACCCGTGATCCTCCTCTCCCTCCCCGAGTCCAGCCCTGTTAGAGACCGATCTCTCTGTTTGGCATGCCGGTTGCCGGGGCGTTGGGTGCCACTAACCTTTTTGCGGAACGTGCCCCTCTTCTCCTAGTACTATTTCCTTCTTTCGTTTGTATTTTCCAAGATTCTAAATATTAGCATATCTCATTTTCGATGGCCGAGCAACCGCCGCGCGCGCGCTCCTAATGCTTCCCTCCTCTTTCTCCTCCTCCTCCTCCTCCTCCTCCTCCTCCTTTCGCTCCCACGCCCCATGAAAATCATTCTCTCTCGTCGAAATCTCCAGAAACACAATCGAAGTAAAACGAATTAAAAGCAAAACTAGACGGTAGACAATAGATTTAAAAAAAAAAGCAAACAAAAAGGACGATTAGAAGGAGAGGCGCTCGAGACACCCGAGTACTACTAGCTATCGCAAAAAGAAAAGGCTGCAATTAAAACACAATCGCGGCATGGTAGCGCGCGCAAACAGCTCGGAGCAGCGTTGGGTACCTCCGAATCCGGAGGAGCAACTCAATGCAACAACCAACCATCGATCGCTGCTCAATCGCTACCGATTGCTACCGCGGTAGCAATCGTCCTCCTTTCCCTCTTATTTACATAAACACCGAAAAACGTACCGCGGAAGGAAGGAAGGCTTCACGTAACCGGGCACCCCCCCCCCCCCCCCCCACGCACTCGTTCCGCTTCGAATTACGCGCAGACGAGCCACACACACACATACATTATTACATTGCCTATTGCCTAAAGTACCGCAGACACCGAGGAACAGGCGCCGCCAGGCGTCCATTGGCAGGAAAAAAAAACCCCAAGCGAGACGAGACAAATGGCACAGCGAGGGGAAAAACGGCGCGGGGTAGGGCGGCCGCAGTGCCACACCACGCTATCCTGTGTATGTACCACCTGTGGATCCTGTTGCCCGCGGTGCGACTCCGTGCTGGGTCAGCGGAGCCGTGCGCTCACTCACGTGCGTGCTTCACTAATATAATAAAACGCTCTCGTATGACTAACTAAGGGAGATCAAAATGAGTTACTTTTTGATTGTGTTTTGTTTTTCTCTCTCTCTCTTCTGATTGTTGCTGTAATATGGTTAATGATTACAAAAAAAAAAAAAGAAAGAAAGCAAAACAAACAGCGTGGTGGCCAAGGAAAACCGGGATCGGTTGCGGGATGGGGGAGGGTGGCAGCCGGTAGTGCCCGCTGTCTATTCTGTCTGCTCCGGTTTTGCATCTAGAGTAAATTGGATAATGCCAAGGATGGGCAAAGCGCGTCTTTCGTGCGCACTGGTAAGGGTTTTTTTTTCTGTTGCCGCAACTGTTTGTTACGGTGACGGCGGGTGCTGCTTTGAAAGGGTTTTTTGTTTTCTTTTCCATTAAATATATATATATATATATAAACACACAATGCTGTAAACTTTCCTGCTCCTACACATGCACACTACACCACCGCGTGCAATCCGTACTCGAGACATCACGGCCGCTGCCCGTGTACTAATATCGTTTGAAAAGATTGTTTGTTTGTTTGTTTCCTTTTTTTTTTAAATCTTGTATTGCATTTTCTTTGTGGCATTGGCGACTCCCGTGCTCCTGTTCAGCTGCTGCAGAGTTTTTCTCGCTTTCTCACTCACTCTCTTTATCTCTTTTTATCTCTTTCTCCTCACTCTCTCACGCTCACACAATATTTTTTTTTCTTCAAATATTTTCCTCCAATATGTTACAGCACATTAAAGATCCTTTGCGTGGCAGGACGGGGGATGGGAAGGGAATGCAAGTCTACCTGTGCCGCGGACACGGACTTAAAGCTAATCCTCGCACGCAGCACAGTGTTGTTCAATTACACAATTACACCATCCCATCGGTGTAAGGATAATGCTTTTTTGATGGAACGAAAAGCAAAACGAATTAAAATCGGGTGACATTTGTCCACGGGGAGCGGGAGGGGGGGGGGAATGAGTTAACTAATTTTCCCCGAAAAATAAAACAGGAAAGGTAATCCGATCCAGTGGCCAGTACAATCGGTAACCGGGGCTTTAAAGAGATTGCAAACTATATACAGCATAATTTTTTGTTGTTGCTTCATTCGCTTCGCTTCACTGCTTCTCGCGTGCACGTGTGCACTGCCCCGCTAAGCTAATGCTCTTGATTTGCTACCCTTCACTCCGCTAATCCCCAGCTTCTAACCGCCCTACCTTGAGGCAGAGCCACCATTGAACATTTGATGTCTGCTGCATGTATGACCGATTTTATCTTTTTCTTGAGATCCTCACTCATCGACTGTTTGGCCTCGCCTACGGCTATGGCGATTTAGAAAAAAAAAACCCCTCTCCTAGCTCAATCAAGCCGACAGAGAAAGTAGCGAGAACCAATCTTTCCATCATTAAAACAACTAATTCCGCAAATGGAAATCCAGTGCCCCATAGAGCAAAAAAAGAAACAAAGAAAAATACATTTAAAAAAAGAATGGGAAAAGAAATCAGTGCGCAGCGCGCGCTCACGCTTTCCACCGGAACGTGCGGACCCTGTAATATCTCTCGGCTGCTCTGCTGGCGGTCCAAGGGCACCGGCCCTTGGCGCAGCTGCCGAAGCCGCCTCAATTAATGCATCCCTAGCGCATTGATCTGTATTCCATTTCCTGCTCTCCCGTTTTAGTTTTTTTTTTGTTTTGCTCTGTTTCCGACCATTTTTCGCTTGGATTTTCTGTTATAGGCACTGTTTTGATTTCCTCTTAAATTTACTTTGTTCAACGGAGTCCTTTTTTCGCGGGTGCGTGCTCTCCTTACTTTTTGCTGTGTCTTTCTCTCTCTCTCTCTCTCGCGTTTCGGTTTTCGTTCAAACGATCGAATCCACCCAGACGTCGTCTTCTTCCTTTACTCGGTCCCATATGCCCCATGTATCCCCTCCATTCTGCGCCGCGATTTGTCGTAATAAACGCACAAAACAAAAAACCCCCCTTCCACACAAGCACTTATGAGCGAGTGCGAGGTGAGGCAGAGCAGAGAG
>NC_064879.1:3123043-3160543 GCF_943734665.1 Anopheles aquasalis
GATCATGGTGCTCCGGTTTGTTGACATTTCGGTTTTGGTGCCCATCCAAAATACCAATAACGGGGACTATCGCGGCAAAATGTACATCTAGGAATCGCCGCAAAAAGGTAGCGGCAATTATCGATTCGCACAGCAGCAGCAGCAGCAAAAGTGCGTGCCGCTTGTGCTGGGTTTGTTGCTACTGGCAACCGTTTTTCCCCCTTGGCATACACTCGCAGCGCAATATCAGCACGGGGATCGCTCGAGCGCTGAGCCCATCATCCGCACTACTCCAGGGGTTGGCCTGTGCTCGACGACGACGGCAACACAAGCCAAGCCAAGGCGCGCGCCCGCTCCCCCCCCGAACGCAGAGCCGCATCCATCCAATATGCGCTGCATTCCATTGACGCACACCGACAGACAGACGACAGGCTACACAGAGAGAGACACACCAGGATAAAGCACCGCCGCTCGGCCTGAGCCGCTAGCCCCCTTCTGCCACCATGATTTTGTGTCGCTCTCTTTCTCTCTCTCTCTCTCTGGTCTGCTGACTGCTGCTCAGCCTCGGGCTCTCGGTATCGGGCATTGTAATTGACCCTCGGACCCTTCTCTCTCTCTCTCTCTCTCTCGCTGCTGCAGGACCTTTTGCTATCCTTGTTTTGGCAGGAAACAAGAACGTATAAAGGGGTAACACGAAGCGAAGGGGGACTCCCTCTCTCTCTCTCTCTCTCTCTCTGTTCCCCGTCCACACTTTGGCATTCCAACTTATTAATTCCACATTCCACATCCAACTGGCAGCAGCAGTAAAGGGGCCAACCGTTGGTAAGATCCTGCTTGCGATCCTAGCGCCGCTCCTGAGCCCCTGGCAGTGGTGGTGGTGTACTGAATGAAATTCCTTTCCTAGCGAACCTACCATCATCACCACTCATCCCTCTCTCTCCCTACGTCACCACCATCATCATCATCAACGCCAACTAGAAAGGATATGCGGTGCTAACATGAAACCGTTTTCCCTTCCCTACTTTTTTATGTCAGTCCCCTTCCCTTTCTCTCTCTCTCCGTCTCTATGTTGCCTGCAAGGCTGTCCCCGAGGCTGGGGTGAAGTTAAGGGCCCCGGAAGAACACATTACATTCCATTCCGTACCAGGGCCCCCTGCTGCCCTGCTGCCCTGCACCCTTGTTCATTCCGTCGGCCGGCTACGTTGTCGTTGTCTGCGGGCGCTGCCCGTTACCGTGGTGATGACGTACCCAACACCAACGGACTGAACCACGCCAGAGAGAGAGAGAGAGGTAGAGACGGAGAAAGGATCCGAGGCCGACAAAGGGACCGCGCAAAACTCACGGAGGGGAAAACTACGTCACGGGGTACGAGGGTGCGCGCGGGGTGCCACAAACACACACCCAGTTTTGGGCCATGCGGACACATGGGACCGACTATTGGACATAAATCCTACTCCGTGCTCCGAAGGGGGTCAGCCAACGAACCAACCAAGTGCCCCGGTACGCGAACGCAGAACGGAAATGCAGCCGCGCATTGGAATTAATTCGAAACCGTGGCAAATCACCGGGCGAACTACTTATTGCTGCTGCTGCACGGCAGGATCAGCACGCACACACCCATACAGTCCGTTCCGGTGAATGAAACCAGATGAAAGCCAGCTGCCATATGGTGGCACGGTTTGGGCCAGGCGGTCGTAATAATAAGAGCGATAGTCGTCCTGGCGAGCGACAGAGACAGCGAGACGCCTCTCGCCCTCTCGGTGACATTCCGTTTTAAATTAAAAACTTAAAAAAAAAACCCGAAACGGTGGAATAGGGTCGTTCCGGTGTGGAAAATGCGCCAGGAAGCTCGTTCTACCCTTTCGCGCGATGACAGCTGGCCAGCAACACCACCACCACCACCACGGCTACGGTCAAACCATGCACACGTAAAGTGCTGCAACGTGGCAGCAGTCATGACGCTGGCACGAAAACCATTGGCATGGAACGGGGCAGGCTCCCTGAAGTGTCCTAAAGTCCTGGGCTGCCCATTCCGGGGCGCCAAAAAGGTGAAATGTCACACCAAAAAAACAAGTCGTTCAGTTTAACTAACTAAATGTGCAGCCCGGTGTTTGAAGGTTTGAATTTGAAAAGAAAAAAACAAAACTATCAAAAAAACGTGTTCTTTGGAACACGTTTGAGACAGCAAAGCGAAGAAAATCATTCTCTAATAGCTTTTTAGAATGATCATTGTGCTCTTACATGCCGATCGTTTGTTGTGTTGTTTTTTCTTTCGCCCTTTTGTTACCGACTTTTGGTGCCAAGTTGGGATAAGGATTTTGCGGGATAGAAAACTCTCCACTGTTCTACTAAATGGTGTAGTGTATTGAAAAAGGGGGCCTCAAACTGGACAGCACGAGATGGATTAGCTTAATATCTTCGAAACGTTTTGTGCGTTCTCCGCTCCACTCTGCGCTTTCCTTGTCTCCCGGCCCGGAGGCAAGAATTGAGCTGCTTTCTTTTGCTCGTCGCTAGAACGAGAAAGACGCTTTTGTGTAGAGGGGCATTAAGATACTGCATTAAGGGGGGACTTCGGTATTTAATTTCTTTTTGCGACACATATTTTTAACATTTTTCCCTGAATGCTGATCCTTTCAAGAACATTGTGTAAAAATTTTGGATCAATCGAAGCAAAACTGACAATTTTAGAGATTTTTGAAAATTCACCTTTCATACAAGAGTCCATGGAGCTCGCTACGCTACCCATCGTACCATAAAAACTACTGGTCCGATCGATTTGAAATTTTTAACACATAATCTGTTCACTCTTTGCCAGGTAACCTCGTCGAGCGATCATTAAAATTGTTTATACTTATTTTAAAACAAATCTGTAAAGTTCGTTTTTATGGCAGAATCGCAAAAAGCATCACACTTTCAACTTCAAAACTCTGCCAAAATGCGAAAAATTGGAATATCAACAAAAACTTGGTGGGGCTACCTAGATAAACTTATAATCTTTCAAACGAGTATCGATTTGTGGTTTTCTGATGACCCGTCACGCAGCTACGATGGGCACCAGAAAAAGTATCTTTTCGAAGACACGACTGCCTAAAATTGATGGCATGGATTAAGTTTTCAATGAATGTTGCTCAAAACAATACCAAATATTCTTCAAAAGTTGTAGATTATTATGTCATTTACTTGAAAAAATACAGTTGAATGATTACGTCACAAAAAATCGTCAAAAACGGGCCTTTTTTTGGCCCGAAAATACCGAAGTCCCCAACCCGTTAAAGCAGCTGTACCTGCGCAGTAGCAATCTAGTACCGATCCACCCTGACGCCCTTGTGCCATGTGAGCAGCCTCCACTGTTGTTTGAACAAGTGTCATATGTCTGTTTGTCTGGTTTGCGTTTGGCCAAGACAAAGCGATTGCGAGGAATTTGCGCTGGATTGCAACCGAGAACCGAGGCGTGGGCTGTTTTTTTGTTTTTGTTGCATGTTTTGAGGAAAATTCACAAAAATACGGCCCCTAGCCGGACACCAGCTGTCGCAGGATGATTGGCGGCTGCTGTTGCTATGGCGAGAATGGCGGTGCGCGATAACACGACACTTGACTCCAAGACACGTCGAGGAGCTAGTGCGATCGAAATGGAAAGCTAGCAGTAAAATTGTAACCCTTTCTAGATTCCGCTAGATGACATGAAAAGAGCACGAGAGAGAGAGAGAGAGAGAGAGAGAGAGAGAGAGAGAGAGAGAGAGAGAGAGAGAAGGAGAAGGGACAGATTAAGATGGCGCAACGGGCATTGACATTGTTGCCAGCAATTGGCTGAAGTACTGACTTCGATGAATCTCGTACACGCTCAATCAGGCGTGGAGTGCAGTCTACAATCTTTAATCAAAGTATTCGTCATCCGCAGAGCCTATAACTAGCCGGTGCAAACTGTCTACATGAGAAAAAAAAATAAAACAAAAAACATTCAAACAACTTGGCCGTGGAGGTCTTCCAGAATTGGGCGTTTTATGGCAGCCAAAATTCCATGCAACGTCTTCTAGGCCTCGGGCCCTGCGCAATAAATTCCACACTTCTTGCTCGCATCGCATTCGAGGTGGTTGGGGTGTCCGTTTTTTTTTTTTGAGGTTATGTTACCTCTTCACACAGCAGGCCCTGCGAATTGGATGCATCCGCGTTTATGGCCGTATCTTTATGATAGTGTGATGATGGGGATGCCAGGTGGCAGCCCCACCATCGCAGGTCGGATCATCAGCCAACTGTACCGATCGCGATCTGGCTTTGGAGCTAAGAAAATCCCCCAATCCAGCATCCTTAAATGGTCATTCCTGAGGTGAGTTCCCTGTCCTGCGCCAAAAACAAAAGATCGAGCAATCGATGACGTCGCTACCTTTCCTAGGGGTGGTGGATTGAAAAGGGGTTTTACCGCAAACGTAAACGCGCACACGAGTTGACACATTCAGCACGCACGCACACCGTAACGAGCCGAGGCCTGTTGTGCGTGGATGTCAGGTGCCCCCCCCCCCAGGTGGGAGGGGGGAAGCGATGATAAGACCACGCGCGGGGCCCAACAGCAGTGCAAACACACTCCACACACGATGTATGGATGTTTGTTATGCTTGGCATTGCCGCCGTGTGCTCCGTGAAGGCGCGAAGAAGATATAGAAAGCGTGGCTTAGCGTGGCGTGGCGTGGCGTGGCGTGGTGGCTTTGTTGGCTCGATCTCTCGATTTAACCCAGTTTGTTGTTATCCGCTCACCAACGTCATCGCATACACATACACGCATGCGAGCGCTCCTCGCGCACGCAGAAAAAAATGTTCGCAGAAGCATCGCAGAGCAGAGCAGATCGGACACGCAAAAGGTCACGCATCGTTTACCATAAAACCACCTCCACCTCCTTACTCCCTTGCGACCAGCACAGGCGGGACGCAGGGAGGGAGAGAAAGAGAGAGAGAGAGAGAGAGAGAGAGAGAGAGAGAGGGATGATAGGGTGACGTGGCGTAGACAATGACGGGCGCGCGTTCGCGCGCGGTTGCGGTGCAGCTCGTGGAATTGCGCGCTGAGTCATGCGCGCGCGCGCACACACGCCCGCAGCGGCCCACGGTCCCGCGATGCTTTTCTTTTTGTAACATTGATTTTAAACATTTTTCCCTGAATGCTGATCTTATCAAGAATATTTCGTAAAATGTTTGGATCAACTGGAAACATCGTACCGTCGTCAAACTACTGGACTGATTGATTTGAAATTTTTAACACATAATCTGTACACTTTTTTGCTAGATAGCCTCGTCGGGATTTTTTTAAAATTGTTAATACTTTTTTTTTAAACAAATCTTTAAAAATGGTATTTTCGGCAAAGCATCACTTTTTAAACTTTAAAAATCTGCCAAAAATCGAAAAATAGGAAATTTAACCAAAACCCGACGGGGCTGCCTAGATAAACTTATAATCTTTCAAATGAGTATCGATTTGCATTTTTCTGATGACGCATCACGTAGATACGATGGGAACTGTTTTCGGTGCGAATCAAAAGACTTGACCCTTAAGACTTAAGCGACGAACCCGGTTTCATCATTGTGATCACTTTTCATACACTTCAAAAATCTGGCAAAAATCGAAAAATAAGAAATTTAACAAAAACTCGAGCAGGGCTACATGAATAAACTTCTAATTTAGCACAAGAATATCGGTGTGTATTTTTCGGATAACCCAGCCCAACGCAGCTGCGATGGGCACCGTGAAAAAGTATCTTTTCACACGCGCACCTTCATAAATGTGATGCCGTGAATGAAGTTTTTAATAAATCTTCCCCCAAAAAGAAACGAAATATTCTTCAAAAGTTGTAGTTTTATATGCCATACACTTGAGCAAGTAAAGGGGAAGGATGCGGCACAAAACAGTGTTCAAAAATGAGCCTTTTTTTTTTGGGCAGAAATTACCGAAGCCCCCTCCAAAAACATTAATCAATATCAATATCGGATACTTAGTTCTTTTCAGTTACAAAATTTTCTAGATGCTAAGATCTATAACCAACCACTATCAAAAGAATCCTATAAAAAATGTATTGCTGTCGCAATCTCGTCGCCCCTGCGTGAGTGCTGCTCTTGAGAAGATGAGATTGATCTCACCGGATCTGCGATCTTGCGGATCCGAGGGCGGGGGGCCGCAGCACCCCCCCCCCCCCCCCCCATCCTCTCATGGCCATCTCGATGAGGGTTTTTGTCGCTTGGTTTTTTCAGCTCGACGGCACTTCTGTGTATTTACCTACAAACAGCTGATGTTTATCCTGCTGCACCTTATAATCGGCAACGCCTCCGGTGTCACTCTTCATGCGAGTGCGAGTGCACCGCGGTGCAGCGCCCGCTTGCCTCCCCTGCCCTGCCCTGACCTGGCAAGAGCACCTTCGTCCGCGGAGGGCACTCTATGGTGGGACCACCAACACCAGCAGCTAGGCAACTGCTGCTATTAAGCAGAACGCGAGATGACCAGCGAGAACGACTGCACGGCCACGTCTCTCTCTCTCTCTCTCTCTCTCTCTCTCTCTTTCTCTCTCTCTCTCTCTCTCTCTCTCTCTCTCACTCTCTATCTCTCTGTGCTGGTTGGTGTCTCTTATGGTCTCTCTGGGGGGGGATGTTTGTGGTTGTGGGTCACCGGCGTGTCGCTCGCGGCGCTTCGCTTGCCCGAAGACCGGTTTCTTGGCTAGGTAGGGGTTGCCAGCTACACCGTGCCCCGCACATATACGACCACACGTGCACAAACGAACACACACTCACGCGAAAAACGGAACAACACTCGCTAGCACACACAATAGATTGATGGTGACGCTGCTTTGCTTCTTATTTTCCGATTTCTTTTTCTCTTTTTCCTCTATCAACACGGTGCTAGTGCTAGAGATGACAAAACGCTACTACTACTACCTGCTAGCACTACACCTACTAACAATCAGGGGGTGAACGGGGGTGGTTAAGAATGGCGCGCCCCGGAACATGAGTACTACTGGCACAGCACGGCACATTGCACAAACACGCGCGCGTGATCATCCATGTACGTCATCAGCACTGGCTGCTGGAGTGCAGGATAGCGGCTGCCATGATCTGGAGCATAAGAGAGGCACACACACACACACACACGTACACGGTACAATTTGCAAAACCCTTTTTTTAACAAACACTCAATATACGCTACACACCAACTTAAGGAGAAAAAGAAAAAAAAAAACAACGGAGATGAAAAAAAAACGAAGATAAAAAAAACAAAAAAAAACCTCTACTAAAAACGAAATCACACATGCTGGCGTGCATTACGCAAATCAACGAAAACAACGACAACAACAACAACAGCGGGCGGCAGCGGCGACAACGTGGCCACAGTCCCGCTAACAATAATATTATTGAAACATGCATGCAAACGCGAAAGTATGACGCGGAGTGCGCGGGGGAAGAAAAGCTACAGCTAGTAGTGCGCTACTCCGCTCGTAAAATCCCCTGGGCTCTAGGATCCGGCACTCCTTCTCGCTGGAACACCACAGAGAGAGAGAGAGAGAGAGAGTGAGCGCTCCAGCACCGGCGCGTGGGCCGACGGAACCGGATCTAGCTAGAAGCAGAAGGGTGGCTAGGACTCCCCATTTCCCGCCCAGGTAGCGGCCAATCAATTCTCGCATAGAACGGAGCCACGAAAGCGTGGGAATTCGGGTAGGGGGGGGGGGGGGGAAGTGAGGAAGGCAACATTCTCTACGCGAGCAGCACTACTACGAGCGATGGTGCACCGGATCTACTAGCCTAGCAACACACCACACACAAGTACACACGTACACAGCGCACACTAGTAACCAAAAAAAAAAACAGAAACAGGCAGGCAGGCAGGCCTGGTGTGGTTTCCAGGGGGGGGGGGGGGGGGGAGGGAATGGCGAACCCTGTCTTCCGGTTCATGCGGGCGGAAAGAGCCAGTTCAGTTCGTTTCCCCTCTCCCCCCCCCCCACCCCCCGCGCTCGCCTGCGACTCGTATTACCTCCGAAAATTAGCATTTAACGAGCGTCAAGGTCGAGACCTTGCGTGTGCTACCGACGGTGAACGACGACAAAGAGGTGAGTGGGATGGGGAACGGGGGCTTGCTTGAAGATGAAGCCACCGCAGTGGTTGATCGCCGCTGATCTTCGCCGGTTGTTGTTTCCGTTGGCGTTGTTGTCGTTGTTGTTGTTGTCGTTTTTTGCTGTTTCTGTTTCTGTTTTGTGTTTCTGTTTTTGCTTTTCTAATCTTTCTCACTGTTGTTGGGTTTGGTTTTGTTTTGTTTGTCCCTGCTGCTGGTCCACCACCACTTCCGGTACGATCACAAACACACACAAACACACACCGATGAATCAAACACTAATTAGACAACCGTGTACACTATCGCACGCACCGCGAGAGAGAGAGATAAAAAAGAGAAAAGTGAACCTGTGAACTGTTTTTAGATGACTCCACCCCCACCCCCCCCGCCCGGTGGCACCTTCCAGGAACCGATAAAGGCTCCACCCCGAGGTTGCTCCGCCCGGTTGCTGCAATGGCGCACGGTAACGATTTTTTCGTACAGCAGAGCCGAGGCAAAACGTGATCCTCCAGGGTTTCCGCATCAACCTGGCCCCTCCCTACCCTGTTCCTTGAGCCGGTGCTGTCAAACAGCGCAATCGGCACGTATCGATCGACGGAGTTTGTTTTGAGGAATGACGCTCCATTGGCTCCCCGTGCGCTCTCGGTATGCTTGTGAGTCAGCCAGCCAGCCAGCCAGCCAGGCAGCGATGGGATGCCATTGAGAGAGCTGCCCCTGTCCGACAAGCGCTGCGTGTGCCAGAGCCGCAACAGCCGCAGATGAATGGCGGCCCCGGGGCGGTTGGCCACGGCACGCATGACGCATCCGCGATGATTCGCGCAATGTTACGCGCAGCTCCTCCTCGCTAGCTCGCAGCATACGCTTTCGAATCGAATCATTTTGCACGTCTCGTTTGACTGGTTCCAGTCAACCGGTGGTGCCGGTGGTCAACCGGATCGCGCCCTTCGCCCAAGATTTCATTTCCGTCCGCTGGCGCAGTTACGTTCACTTGCTGGCGCGAGGACAGCTGTCACAGCGGGTTGCTCTGCGTTCGTTTGTGTAACGCCCGGGCCCTAAAAGGTCCGGTACAACAGCAACCGCTGTGTAGTCTCGAATTGCAATCGCGAGATCGCCGCCGATATAGTTCGCTCACTCACGACCGAGCACGCACCAACGCTCCACAAGCACAAGCATACAGTCAGTGTAGAGGGCGCTGATAAAGGGGTCCCAAGATGATTGATGCAGTTGCTTGAACATTGTCCATTGACGTCCGTTTTTTTTTTTGTTTTTGTTCATCCTCTGTGGGTAATTTTTAAATCAAAAACAAAATCGATCACCATTGCGGATTGCTACCCTTTGGCAAAAGGGGAAAAGCAATTTGTGTGATCGTCAATAATGTTTAAATAAAATTGAAAAGAAATGTAGACTACGGTGCCCAATAAATAACAGGACTCCATTTGCTAGTGGTAATGTTTTGTTTTTAAATCTCGTATGTTTTGTAGGTTGCGCAAACTGCGATTGACTTCCATGACACGTTTCTCGCCAGAAAAATGATTAGTTGTGGAGTTATAATTTTTTTGTTCTATAGTGAGTTTTAGAGCAAAGAATTTTCATAAAATTCGATTTGCGGATACGTAAAGAACGGTGCAAAAAGGCTTTGGAAACTCCGCCAAGTCGAATAAAAATGTTTACAAGTGGTCAAAAGAGTTCCAGGAAGGAACGGAACGTATTGCAGACGAAGAACGCCCTAGGCGTCCATCATCGTCAATTGGCAAGGCTCACGAACCACAAATCAAAAAAAAAAATCCTGTTGGAAAACCGTCGATTAACAACTAGAAACCTTGCTGATGATATTGGGCTATCCATATGGTTCGTCAATTACATTTTGAAAGAGGTTTTGGGCCTCAATCCCGTCAAAACTCGACTAGCGTTGGTTCTGAGTGACTTTTTTCGCCAAAAACTCCCAGTCCAATCCATCGCTTTCGACTGATTTGACATCGTGTAGCTTCTGGCTATTGAAAACGCCAAAGAAAACCCCTCGGGGGACACCGTTTTGAAACGATTCGAGCCTCGGCGAAGAAGAAGCAGAAGGCCACTGGCCGAAAGTCGAACATTTTTTTTTCCGAGAAGCATTTCCAAAACTGGAAAATCGGTTGGCGCCAGTGCATTACATCACTTTGAAGGTGACGTTATTGATTTGGAGCAGGAACATTGGAAAAAAAATCCTCAAAAATCCTCTTCTTTACTGGGCACAGCAGTATCAGTGCATCTAGGCAGTGTTTTGCTGCATATGAAAACAGTTCTAGCGCGCATTTAGCCACAAGACCTCAAAGAACCACCCCACTCCCCCCCCCCCCCCCACACACACATCGGCAGGACGCCATTTGATTTAGTTATTGTTGTTTCTTTTTCGCTGCCTTTGGCAGCAAAAAAAAACCGACAAGGATACAACACCGCACGCACACCTCGATAATCGCATCTCGGAGCACCGCAACCGCAGCCACTGTTGCTTTCGCCGTCCACCATGCCGCGCTGAACTCGATTGATCGATGGAGATCGCTGCCAGTGGGATCTTGATGGCATGAACGCCACTACCCCGATCACCCCCTTGTGTTGATTGGAGGTGTGGGTGGGCAGCACCAGCAACCGAGTGTTGAGTGACGATGAACGAGCCGAGGTGTTTGCGTTTGATTGATGTTTCGCACACTGCACACTGTGGAAGCGCCAACAGCCAGCGGGTTGGCCGCTGGCTGGAAACAGTTGTCCTGGTGCGGTGCAGCATGTGGTGGTGGTGCAACGGTACGGGCGCTGCTACGTCGAAGATGCGGTGCGATGCGATGTAAAAGGCGTAATTATTATTAGAAGCGTCCACCAGACGCCTCAGGTCAAGTCAGCCAGCCACTGAGCTCTCTCTCTCACTCTCTCTCACTGCCACTCTGGTAGCCTCTGGTACCAAACCAGGCGTATCACGCACTCAACGAACAGTATAGCTCCTGTCGTACGATAACAGTGATTACTATTGCCGCTGCTAGTGGTGCAAGTGTGCGTTGCGAGCACTGACAACGAAAGACGTCGGTGACATTTCTCTACACCGCAGCAGCAGCGCAGTTCGTCTGTCAGTCCGTTTGCTTTTCATTAATAAACCCAGCGAGAAAGCCCTCCCCGGAGCGAACCCAGAACCAAACGGTGAGACGAAAATGGTAGAATGCAACAACAACTCCTTTGCTCTCTTTCGCTCCCTCTCTCTCTCTCTCTCTCTCTCTCTCTCTCTCTCTCCTGCTTTGTCTGTGTCGCTTCCATTTAATGTGATTTGTGATTTATGTCTTCCTTCCTTTCCGGGCACCTTCCCTTCACGTCGCGTCGCTTATTCCGACGTGATCGGTCGTTGCTCAAGAGCAAGGGGGACGGGCAGAAAGAAGGAAAACCCAGGACACGGAGACGAACACGGTGACGGCGCACGCAGCCAGCACGCAGTGCGGCTGGGTTACGGTGCGCGCGGAAGAAATCCTTTCACCACCAGCCGCGGTAGTGGTGGTGCTGGTGCAAACAACCACGCACGCACCACAACGTCTGTGTCCGTGGGTGGTTGGCCATTCAGCGACAAATGGGTCTTTCGAATTTGCTGTCTGCCTGTCTCGCCACGCCGCGCCTCTCGAGAGAAGGGTGGGTGGTAAGGTGGCGGCGCGGAGGTCACCGCGTTAATTGGTTAATTGATGTACGGATCAAGAGCGCGTATGTGTGCAAAAGGCAATGACTGCAATGAAAGCAGCACCACGCCACGACACAACAGCTTGCCGTTACGAGCTGTCAAAAACAGAAGAAGAAAAAAAACAGACCGAAAGTTGACGTTGCAGTATAAAGAACCCGACATCTTGGGCCCCCCTGTGTCTGAAATAAGTGTTTTGCCCCCACCCAAAACAAATAAACAAAAAACCACGAACGACATATAAACAGTCAATTGTGACCACGCACGGCGTTAACGAACTGAAAACGATCGTCAGATGACGCCCGTGACGTCACCAAGTGCATTACGGGTCACCTGGCGGGTGGCTGGGTTGTTTAGTCAACAAAACCAGACTCTGCACACCCGTTTATGGGTCCGTGTCTAAGGTGGCGCGGTGATCGGTGGCCCTTTCGGCAGGCAAACGCCCTGCCTCTGCTGGGCTGGGGTCCCTGCTCTGATCGATGGCGTAGGGTGCGCTGTAGCGAGACGTAAGCCCTCGCGTGTGGCAGACTGAGACCGAGCTCTCTTTATGAGGTGAGCAGCGCGCAGAAGTCACCATAAAAAAAAAAAAAAAAACGCTGTCTCGGCTGTCGCCACCAACCAACCAGTGGCCTGGCATCCCTGTTGTGGCTGCTGTGCTCAATCCCTGTGCGCGCACACACACACACACACACACACACACACACACACACACCAGAACGCGATCTGGCGGTTTTCTGTGGGTCTCTGACTGTGTGCGCGTTATAAGTTTCTAAACAAGATTTTTTTCTTTTTTTTTTTCTTCCTTTCCTTCGTTTGTTTCCCTCATGTTCATCTCTCACAGACACACACACACACACACAGGACACAGACACACTGATTCTCTTTCCACCACCCCGTCCGTCTACCTTTGTCTCCTACTGATACCTTTTTCCTTTCCGATTTGTTGCCCCTCGCCACTGAACGGACGGCGTGACGCAGACACCGTTTGGTGCCCGCTCGCGCTCGCCTGCTCTCTCCTTCACGGTCTATCCTGCGCCGTGTGTCCCATTTCTGCTAATTAATCAGCCGCCATCGCTGGTGTCCCGCCGAGGCCGATGTTGGGACGGGGTGTCGCCAGCGCTCTCTCTCTCTCTCTCTCTCTCTCCCTCTTCCCCCTTGTTCTATCCCCTGGTTGTCGTCGTCATCTAATGAGAAATCTCGACTCACGCAACGCAAACGCACACATACACACAGAGGCTCACAGGGGTCGCTTGTACACGTTCGCTTCGGTCGTGCCTGTTGGCACTCACAGGACTCTCACGCGCAGCTTCCTGCTCGCGCGTGCCCTGTCGCTACACAAAACCAATCTTGGCCCCGCGCGCGCGCGCGCGCGCACACACTCATAAGCCCTCAATCTAATCTCGTTTTGCTCGCTCCGCTCTGCTCGCCCCCCTGAGAGATCAGTCAACGGATTGGTACAGCAACCCCCGTTCACCGGCGGCGCCATTCACATGCCCGATGCCGTTTCGATTCGAAAACTGGCCCCGGGCTGTATGTGTGCGGATTTGTTTCCTATACACTACTCCGCCGCCGCCGTGTGTTTGTGTTCGCGCGGCCGTGGACGCGGACCCGGACAGTTTAAAAAGTCTTTTCAACCCTCTCTTTCACCACCACCCCATAAGCCATCCCCCAACTGCACGCGCGCGTCTCTCTCACCCAACTGTGATCGGTCATTTGAAGGGGGGGGGGGGGGGGGGGGTTGAAATCAAATTAGACACCGCGAACCGCGACCAACCATGCTAGTGGTGGTAGTGGACGGGTTTTGATGTGACGATGCGGACTGGACAAGAGACAACGAAGGCGAGTCGAGAGAATCTCACCAAAACTTTGGGACACACTTCACGGTCGTACCAACGCACCAAAACACCTACAGCAATGACCCTAGAATGTGTCGCTCTCTCGCTGTGTGTGCCTGTATTTGTGTATAAAACAATGCAGTTTCAAGTGACACCCACCTAATGGGGTGGGCAGAATGAGCGAAGCGAGGTGAGGAAAGGAGTATTTGCTCAAGATTGTCCCCCCCTTCCCCCACCGTGCGCCTCCATCAACCCCGTTCTGCACGTATCGTGTGTCAATCCACCCTAATGCCCGCTCCACCCCCTGTAATCCACCCTTCGTCGTCGTCGTCGACGTCGTTCGTGATCTTCACGATTCTACGGTGCTCGCGATCACCTTTCGCGCACACAGTGACAGCGCGAAGGATGATGGAGGCGAGGGGTTGTTTGGAGTGGCAAGGAGGGGTTGAGAGGGGGGGGGGGAGGATGGAGAACCTGTTATGGTGGGTTTGAAGGGGTGCGATGCAGGGCGGGAGGGTGGTTGATGGTGGTCTTCTCAACAAGCAACAGGCGTGCCATGCGACATAGCGAGAGAGAGTGAGAGAGAGAGAGATACGGAGACACAGTAAAAAAGAGATCCGGAGAAAAAGAGAGAGAACAAGAGAGAAAGAGAGAGAGAGAGAGAGAGAGAGAGAGAGAGAGAGAAGGAGAGAGAGAGAACAAGGGTCGGTGTGTACATTCCCTTCTATTGCGTTCTGCTGTTCCAGCTACCGCAGCTGCTGCTGCCACTGCACTTGGAACAATTGAGTCACACAAAACGTTGCATACGAGTGTGTGTGTGTGTGTGTGTGTGTGTGCTCGTCTTGTGCCAATCTCTGTGTGTGTCTGTACGTGTGCGCTACGTGTATTGGTGTGTGTGCGCGCGCGCGCACGCTCGCACGTATGTATGCCTACGATGTGCGTATCTAGTGTTTTGCTGGCCAATGACCAATGGGCACGCTCGCTGCTACCAGAGAAAGACACAATTTTCACAACCAATTTTCTCCTCTTTACAGATTGGTTTTTTCCTTTTCTTTTTTTCATTTCTATTTTCCTTTCGTTTGAAATAAACCCAATCGTAACCAAGCACTCCGACACTCGCCAACAGCTCCCCCTCCCCGCTCTCTGAGGGTCCTCTACACACACCCCCATCACCCTCCCGCCCCCCCCCCCCCCCCCCCCAACCCTGCTCTCGGTTGAGTGCGCGTAGAGCTGAAACCAGTTCGAAACCACCTCGCAGCAACGAGCGAAAGAAGTTGAGAATAAGCGATTGATAGTGGTGAAGAAGGGCGGGGGTAGTTGGTTAGAGAAGGGCTTGGTTTTATCCCAACGATAATCGCATCCAACAAACTTGGGTCACTTTTCCGAGGCGAGGATGTTTTCTGCTCCCATCCCATCACCATATGAGCCTCAAATCTCAATCTCATTCTCATCCATCCCGAACAAAAAAAAAAAAAAAAAAAAAACCCCGTACACGCACTATTGGTTGCCGCGTTTACTCGCTCGCTCGCTCTCTCTCCGAAGGGGTGCCACTAACTGACCGTTCGGTTTCACCGTCGTTGTTGTTCGGTTGTTGTTGTTGTTGTTGTTGTTGGGGGTCCGCGGCGCTCAGAGGCGATGTTATAGTTAAAAGGGATAACCGCACGCGCGCTCACGAGCAGCAGCAGCAGCAGCAGCAGCAGCAGCTAGCACACAACGCACTGACACGCTAAAAGCACAAAGCGTCACTAAAACGCAACGGCAGCATCATCACATCAGCAGGCTCTCTCCTCTGTTGCTGCTGCTGCTGGCGCTGCTGCTTGTGGTGCTGGCGGCCGCTGGTTGCTCTACATTAACACACATCCAACAGGCCCAACCTGGTACGCACACGTGTACGCATGCGATCGAGCCCTGCCACTCACACATCGAGGCCGCACGCTCTCTTGACTCATGCCATCGCAGCGAACGAACGAACGAACCACTCATTCAGAGGGTCCTATCGGTGTGTACATGCGGATGCGGCACACAATGGTGTGCCTGCCTATGCTGTACCGTTAGAACACGACGATCACCCTATCTTGTCACACCCTTTCGCGCGTTCTCTGCATTGCTCGCTCGCTCGCTCTCGCTCTCGCTGTCGTCGTGTGCGCACTTCTTTTCGAGTTTCCCCTGGGAGTCTTCGCACCATCACCGGTTTTATTCACATTTATACTTCTCTCCCTGTTTCCATTCGGCTAGCTCCTGTCTCTGCGTGATGTCGTCCGTGTCTCGCGCTTCGCTTCGGCCATCGCGCCATCATCGTTGTCGTCGTTAAACAATGGCGAGCGCGAGCGATTCGCTGCTCTGTACAGGGTTCTTATGCGTGTTCTCTAATGGGCCACTCACCTGTGGGAGTGCGCCCGAAGGAATCGTCTAGAAGGCGCGCGCCTGGCTAGCAGAAAAGATTTCGGTTGGGCGGCAGAGCGCACACAGAGACAATACACAGACGGAGCCGATGGTGGCGGTGGCGGCAGCGACGATGACGACGACATTAGAGGTTTCTGTTTCAATCTGTCACCCGCTGCTAGCGAGCGGGCGCGCGCGCGCGCCTGACCCACAGAGGGCCAGCAGCAGCAGCAGCAGCAGCGTTTACACAGAGCCACCACTCACCTACGATCGGCCGTTAGGGCCCTCTCACTCACTCCCTCCTCCTCACACGTCCTCCTCCTCCTTCTCCTCCTTCTCCTTCTGTACCGTTTAATTGCTAGAGTACTATTACTTTTACTCCAGACGCGGCAACTGTTGCGCGCGGCCCAAACACCTCGCCTGTGCATGTGTTTGTGTGTGGTGCGCGGTGTGTTGGACCCGCGCGGGTCCAGCAGGTCAAACCTATCCCCTCGCCACAGTCACCTTGCCCGAGAGATGACGATCCGCTTGCGTGATCGTCAATCCCGTTAAACAGCGCACCATTTCGTCGTCTCGAGCACCGTCTCGACGTCTGCGGTGCCTGCACCCGTTCCCTTACCCCCATTGTTTGGTGTTTTTTGTTTTTTTTTCTTTTTCGATCGCGATCTCGTGCAGCGGATATCACCCTAATGATCGCCCTACGAGCAGCTGACTCAGAAATCCCCCTTACAATCATCCCCGTCTGTCAAAGTAGTAAACTAGAGTAGCTTGATAATATTTGCAGTTCACCACCGAAAAACCAAAGACATCAATGAAATCGGCATCGATTGAAACTCGAGCTGGGTGTGCCCCATTCATCCACTCTAATCCGCTCCATTTTGTTGCCCATTACGAAACAAAAACAAACCGTAAACCAATTATGAGCTGGCAGCGAAGCGAAGCAGGAAGAGGCGAGAATCGGCGAAAACACGGTACGGAATCAATTAAAATGTGATGCACACCAGCTTTAATGGGCGATCGATCGTGGGGGGGGGGGTGGGCTGGAGGGCCACCCTGTAATTAATGCAATGGCGGGCTACTGGTACGAGCGGCGAGCGAATAGAACGAGGCGTGACGTAATTGGCGTGGCAAAAAACACAAAGCACCGCGCCCGGAGTAAAATGGCGGCTGGCGGCTGGCGACGCGAATTGAAAACGCAGCCCATTGGTGTGTGCTTTCGCGGTGTAGACCGTCATCCGCGTCTGGATGTGATCGATTAATGTGATTCTGACAGCTCGTCATCGCGCCATCGCACATCCAACAAACAAAACAGGCAACCGGCGTGACGCGGGGAGCGGGAGAGTGATCGCTGTGTCCAGACTAAAGCTTGGAACACCTTAAATTTGGCCGCGCACTCTTCTACTCACTGCAGTGCCCCTAGTGATCGCTTTGCTACTCTGTTGGTGTCTTTTTAAAGGTTATAGTCTTCTCTTTTAATGAAAAAAAAAAAAATTGCAAAAATCGAACCATACCATCAAAAGTTATCACCGACGGAACACGTAAAACTGCATTTTGGCAAAAACCAGCAGACAAATTGGACTTCAGCATTTGTAGAGGGAATACAAAAGTAAGGTTTTTGCTCCTTTACGCAGATAAAATCGCCCGTAAACTGCTCATTTGGTAAGCGAACTGCAGTTGTGGTTTGAAAACAAGGGTGTTCATGACGGGAGGGTCCATGAACGGCCGTTTGTCCATGTCTATGAAAGAAGAATGCCTGGAAACGATCATTCTACCTTTTATTAAGTTCTCATAAAGGTCCTGTTAAGTTTTGATCCGATTTGGTAAGCTGCTGTAATAGCACGGAGGTCATAAGTTGGTATCGAAACAACAACATTGATTTCATACCAACAATCTTCAATCCACCAAATTGCCCACAGTGTCATCCACTACAATTATATTGGGCTATTATCTACTAATACCTAAAGAAGACTAAAGAAACAATGTAAAATGATTAAAAATCCATCGGGAATGTACAAATGGTGGCAAAAAATGGCCTGAATGAGACTTCTTCCACTATAATGTGCAGAAAAGGATGTGTCGCATAAAACCAATAGTGCGTAAATTAAAACGCAACGTGACCCAATAATTTAATCGCAATTTTTACTGGATAGTTAGATAAAATGCCTACAAAATGACACCGTTTTCCATGTGTTTAGCTTATTTCTGGCCTGAGCTGTGTCCTGTTTTATGCGGCCAAATTTAAGGTGTTCCAAGCTTTATATGCGATTCGTCCTGGCCCGGGTACGATCGGGTGTTCTGTGGTTCTCTCTTGGAAAGCCAGCCAGCCAGCCAGCGCCGGCAGGTGGCTTCAGCCGAAACGATCGGTCCGAGGAAATTCATGCAGCATCTCGCTCGCTCGCTCGCTCGCTCGCTCTTCTGCAAACGAGCACAGACGCGGCTTTCTGCTGTGGTGCGTTAGGTGAGCGTTTACCATGATTAATCGTAACACGACTCATCATCATCAGCATCAACAGGAGCAGCCGCGAACACCACCATCACAATCGTAGTACGCGAGAGCATTAACAAAAAAAAAAAAGAAAACATGCTAAGCACGCACACAAACACATCGATGCGGCCACGAAATGGATGGATGGCTGGACGCAGGCGGATCGCAGAGAGTACTGCAGAGATGCTCCTATTTAGCAGCAGGCGCTGATGAGGAACACAGGAGGATTCTTTTATCTTCCTTCTCGCTGTTCGCTCTTCTTTACTTTCCCCCCCCCCCCCCCTTTTTTTTCCAACTCCCTTGTTTTCCACTGTTTATAACGATGCAGCGAACGCGAGAAACCGGCTTACACGCGTTCGACTCTAATCTACGTCTTTTCCCCCTGACCGCAGCCTCCAACACTCCACTCCACGACGCCACCAAGAAACTGCTCTCCGCTCTCATCATCATCATCCCGATGGAGTGAAACCTCCGATTGATCTTGCAGAGTTGGAGATAGAATGAAAGAGCGAGAGAGGCAGAGAGAGAGAGAGAGAGAGAGAGAGAGAAAGAGAGCGACCGTCACGAAGCAGTGAGAGCAGCGATAAAGCGACCCGAGGGTAATTAAAATCGCTGCGAAATCCTGTGGCCGTTTGCCGCCGGGCTCGCGGTGATGATCGCTCGCTGTCTCCCAGTCGACCCGACCCGTTCTCAGCCCCGGGGGGTGGGGGGGGGGGGGGGGGATGTGGTTTGGGTGGAGTAACAGGAGATCCATCTCGAAGCTCGTTGAACCTGCCAGGCCAAGCGGCCGGCCGCGCCACCGCTGTCAGCGCCGTTGACGAAACAAAAAACACAACAACCGCTGACCACGGGAGAAAGCGGTAGGGGGTGGAGCGCCCGTATGCATCCTTCCGGGCGCCACAGGTTGTTTGCGGGGATAGGGGGGGGGGGGGGGGCGGGGTGGGGTGCGATCGCGTGAGCTATTGGGTTTTTGGTGCTCCCGCATCCAGTACGGCCCTGGCCAATTGTTCCCGGGGAGGTTTTTTGGTTGCGTCTCGGTTTTTGGCAACAGTAGCACCACCATCAATTTCTCTCTCTCTCTCTCTCTCTCTCCGAACGAAAGCGAAAATCCAGTTGATCCGTTGGAGTGGGAGGAGGGGCGCGAGGAACTGGCACTGCAATCGGTTGCTGCCCGGAAATGGTTGTAATTAGCGCTTTTTATGCCGAAGAGAGAGAGAGAGAGAGAGAGAGAGAGAGAGAGAGAGAGAGAGCGAGGCAGGAGGCTGGATGAAGCGCCATGGCCGTGCATAAAAACCATGATTTCGGTGGTGGTCTTACTCCCAACCCCCTATCAACCCCCTACCAACCCCCTACCAACCCCCAATCGCCACTAAGAGAACTCAAGATCGGGCGAGAGAGATGTATCTGTTTGGGTGAATGTATAGGTAGGGGAATGAACGTAACCAAAAAGTAACGAGAATATAGAGAGAAAGGAAGAGCTGAGAGACAGAGCTTCACCACCCAACCCGACACCAAAACCAGTTTTAAAAATAGAAAAACCAATTCCCATTTCCCATTTGGCCCGCGGTGCGCGGAGGTTGTGAATGGTGTGGGGCGGGGGGCGGTGGGGGTGCTGCGGGAGGACACCAGGCGCAGGCGCGCACTGCTCGCGCGCAGATCGCAACATTCATTTCAGTCGCGTCACACCACGCGGCGTGCGTGTGCCAGCGCGAGGATTCTGTTTATAGTCCCGGGGGGTGGAGAGAGAGAGCGAGAAAGAGAGAGAGAGAGAGAGAGAGAGAGAGAGAGAGAGAAAGAGAGAGAGAGTCGGAGGCACAGGAGCAGAAGATTTTCTAGTACTGAACCGCAGCCTGAGACACATCGGAGCGCTATGAATGGATGTGTTTGGTGTTTTTTTTTTTTTCTATTCGAATTCGATTCGCACTGATCTGACGGTCCTGGACACGCCAATAGGCTCTTAAGGGGGGCTTCGGTGTATAATTTTGTTTTGTGATACATATTTTTATCATTTTTCCCTGAATGCTGACCCTTTCAAGAACATTGTGCAAATTTTTTGGATCATTCGAAGCAAAACTGACAGAGATATGGATTTACGAAAATCCGCGCTTCGTACAGCTCCCATCGTACCGTAAAAACTATTGGACCGATCGATTCAAAAATTTTAACACATAATCTGTACACTATTTGCTAGGTAGCCCCGTCGTGATTTCATGAAAATTGTTGATACTTTTTTTTTAAAACAAATCTTTAAAAATCGTGGTTTTAGACAAAATCGCAAAAAGCATCACTTTTTCAAATTCAAAAATCTGCCAAAAATCGAAAAACAGGAAATTCTACAAAAACTCGACGGGATTACCTAGATAAACTTATAATCTTTCAAACGAGTATCGATTTGTATTTTTTTTTATGACCCATCACGCAGCTACGATGGGCAGCCGGAAAAACTACCTTTTCGCCGACGCACCTTCCTAAATGTGATGCCATGGATGAAGTTTGTAACAAATCCTCTCCAAAGGTAGCACTAAATATTCTTCAAAAGTTGTACTATAATATGCCATTCAATTGAAAAAATAAAGTTGAATGGGTGCGTCACAAAAACTCATCAAAAATGATTATTGTTTTGGCCATAAATTACCGAAGCCTCCCCCTTAAGTGAGTATTCTCGGCCCCGCGCCCGCGGGCCCGGGCACGCCCGATCAGTCACTGGAGTCACTAGTCAAAGCAACTAAAGATCACTCTTTGCGCTCGCAGGAGCAGGAGGTGGGTGGGCCCCCGAGGTGGGCTGACTTTCTACACCGGCCCAGCCAGCCTATTGACTCACTGACACTGTCGCAGAGAGAGAGAGAGAGAGGGTGAGAGAGAGAGAGAGAGAGAGAGAGAGAGAGAAGGAGAAAGAGAGAGAGAGAGAGATTACGGCCATATGCCCTTTAGCTCCATCTCAGGCCTGGCGCACTCTGTTTTGCTGGCCACTCGAACCGCCCTCCACCCCCACTCTACCACCTATTGGCACTTTCCGTTGTGTATGTGTGTCTGTCTGTGTGCTAGGGGTGTTGGAGCAGTCGAAACCAGAACGGCCAGCCTGGAGACCAGGTTCGGTTGGCGTTAGAAGGGGTTGCAAGGGGGGGAATAGGGTGCGGAGGACAGGACAGGTCTTCGATTGCCAGCAACCCGAACCCGAACCCAGCCACAATGACGTACACAGAAGGTGCACACAGGTGTGGTGGTGGTGGTGGTGGTGCTGGTCCGGACCAGCCCTGATGATGGCTATGAATCACAAACCGGTTTCGACCGATGATTCTTGGTCGCACGGTCCGTGCACCGTGCGAGAAAGTCGCCTACTCGCACACACACACACACACACAGGGCATGGAAGCCAAGACCTGAACGTGGTAGTGCCTGGACCGCTCGTGTCCGGAACACTCGCTTCTCCTGTGACGTCGTCGCTCGTTGCGAACACGGCACAAAAAACGGAAGAAACACACAAAAACTGGGACACCGCACGTCCCCTCTCGTCGGAGGGAAATTAGCGAGCGGGTGTAGCGCCGCAATTACGCCTGGCCTGCTGCCGGCCCCCGGGGGGACTGGCGAACCAAGGACCGACCATGCAGCCAGTAGCAGGCAGGCTTAAAATTCGCCTCACTCGCCTCACCAGTGACCAGTTGGAGCCGTTTTGGAGTCTCTAGCGAGTCTAGAGAGCGCGTACCACTGCTCCGTGGCAGTTCCAGCACATTGCTCGGTTTGTTCCGCTGCAGGAAACGGGGCAGGAACAGGGGCAGGGTTTCCACAACACGGCCACGCACCAGGATATAGGGCAAACTCCCATCATCCACGGCGGAAGTTCCTCCTGGCTGGCTGGCTCCTCTCCCGCATGCTGTGGCCTGTTGCTTTTAAGCGGCCCATAGACGATCAACTTTATTTGTCAATGTTTTTAATGCAAAAATTGCATCACACTGTCATTTCATTTTTATTCCTCGTATTTAGGCAACAGTGGACTAATCCTTAATGTTCCATCAATCAGGGCCACAGGCGCACCGTGTTCGTCGCTGTGGCGTCACAGACGACGCCAATATTCAGCCTCATCAATATATTTTCAGCTGGCTGACTAAATCTTTAACTTTTTTGACAGAAGCTTCAATGTAGCCCACACACGATAAATATATTGGTGTCAATCGACTTGCATGCAAGAGTTGACAAATAAAGTTGATCGTCTATGGGCCGCTTTATAGAACACTGAACTGAGGGCAGCGAGTGGAGAAATGGGGGGGATCTGGTAGGAGGGGAGCGGGTTTTCGGGGGAGGGAGAGCGAGCTCCCAGTGGGTCCGAGTGTGGCGCATGGGAACAGGCTGTGCGCGCGGACAGCATTATGTTAATTTATGCGCGAGCGAGCGAGCGAGCGGAAGCCGCAGACTACAGTGGGGAGTGAGGTGCGGTTGAGTTCGAGCGGAAAAGAAGGTCGCGCGAAAGGGAATCGAAAGAACATGGCGCGATCATGATGATGATGGTGATGATGATGATGGTGACGGTGTGCGAGCTTTGTTGGCCCCAAAAACACACGCGGGCGGGCATACGCGGGCTTTCTGCAGCAGCAGCATCGAGACACATCCATCGCGAGAAGGTATTGGCCAACTGAACCTGGTGCTGTGCATGCCGGACAGTGAAGTAAAGGGCAGAGCAAAAGCGAGAGAGAAGAAGAGAGAGAGAGAGAGAGAGAGAGAGAGAGAGAGGGCGAAAACAAGGTAAATAAATAACAGAAATGGAATTCCAACTATGTCGTGGTGGTACGGATCGGTGCGCTCAGGCCCGCAGCCCGCACGTCGTCGTCGTCGTCGTCGTCGTCGTCGACGGGGCTGTTGTTGTTGCGCGGCCCTTATAGGCGCTCTAGTGGCGCAAGGCAGGCGACCTGCGAAGATGACGGAAGGCCGTACAACTGGCAACTGGAGGAGGTGGAGGTAAAGGCTGAGGGCGGGGTGCGGTCGTCCCCCAGGTCGCAGAAAATATGAACCAACGATGGCGACGACGGCGAGACCAAGATAGGACGACGGCGCATTCTTTGCCAGAGGAACCGAGGGAGGGCCCCGGGGCCCGCAATGCAATGGTACTAGGCAATGGGGGTCCTCGAGGAGTGGTGAAGGGGGGGGGGGGGGGGGGGTGGGGGGCATTCCACCGCAACCAACGCCGCAACGCAACATGGCAGCAGCAGCAGCAGCAGCAACCGAGGTAGAGCCAAATTTAGAAATAATAAATAAATTCCGTGAATATCCCGCGCCACGAACAGCAACAGCAGCAGCAGCAGCAGCAGCAGGAGTTGCCATCAACGTTGTCGGTGAAGGGTCTTTACCTGCGCAGCGGTGGCAGTACAGGGCAGTACGCACACGTACACACTTGCACTCCACCAGAAATGGCGGCGAAACACCGTGTTCCTCTCAAAATGGCGGAGAGACTAAAAGAGAGAGAGAGAGCTAACTACACTTTGTCAGCCAGCCAGCAACTGCCAGTGACTGCAGTGTGCGCAGACCAGGATCTCGGCAACAATCTGTGGAACACGTGCTCACGAGGCGAAGTCGTAGGTCGCCAAAAACCACTCCGCTGCTGACTGACTCAGATGCAGTGTGCAGTATAGGGCTCTACGTGATCACTACTTTACTTTGCACTCTCTCCCTCCCTCTCTCTCTTTCGCTTCGCCCGCACCAGACGCATTGCGCTCGGATCGAACCACAAATCGGCACAATCGCCCCCGGGCCCCGTATCCCTATCCAGGGAATCCAGGTGGACAGGTGAGTTGAGAAGGCGAACGCTAAGGACTCCTAAGGACACCATGGAGTCCGCAGCAGACCGGTCCAGCCCGACGTGCCAGTTCCTCACTCGCCCAAATCCCCCTTTTTTCGCCCGCTCGCTCGCTCGCAGGAGGATGCCGAGTCAGCGAGTCAGGCCGCTGTCTGTCGCGCAGGCAGCCTGTAGTAGACGAGTAGCAGAGAGCGAACGAGCGAACAGGCGAACGAACAGAAGAAAGAAAGAAAGAAATAAAAAAGAAGCGGAGGCAATCGATGCGGTGCGGTGAAAAGCGCGCCAAGCGTGCGTTGCCTAGTGAAGTGTGCGGGTTGAGGGCCAGGGCCAGGGCCAGGGCACGTCTTGGGAGGAAGCGACGAGCGGCGAGCGGGGCGGCTTGAATGCCACGCCGGTTGGATTGTGGAAATTCTGTGCTGTGCTCCGTGGAGTGAAGTATGTTTGGTATTTTAACAAAGAAATATCAAAAGCAAGAGCAAAAATATAACCATCCCCCTCTCCAGTCCCCGCCCACCTTGCTGTGCCTTTCTCCATCCGGAGGGCAGGCCCGGTGCGTACCGCGACTCGACGGAAAGCCGCTCGGGCGGAACACACGCGGGGCAGGCAGGCAGGCTCGCTGGCTGGGCGAGCAGAAGCGACCGTACCAAGCGGAATGCCAAAAGGGGGCTTGTAGCGGAACGGGGTAGAAAGGAATGTTTTGCTGGAGTGTTTATGCTGGCTGCGCATCGAGCTGGCTCTAGCGGAGCAGAGTTCGAAATCCCCCCCCGGAGAGGGGGGGGGGGGGGGTGCAACGCAACCCAGAGGGGTAGAGAGGGAGAGGGAGACACTTAAGTATGTCCGTGGATGCCGCGCCACGAACGAGCTTCGGAATTAAAATATACGCGCAACCTTATATCATTTATTTAATTTTATCTTCACATTCCCAACCCCCCCCCCTCCCCCGGGCCTTCCCTCCACTTCCCTTCTTCCTCAAAATACCCCCTTTAACCCTTTCATCATCCCTTTAACCGGGTGGGGAGGGGAATGGCGGCTAGCGACGACCACGTCACAAGAGGCCCGGATCCGGAAAGCCACCGAGGGGGAGAAGGGGGGGGGGGGGTGGGTTGGGGCTAGAGGGCTCCGTCATCGTCGTCGTCGTCGTCGTCGTCGTCGACGTCGTTCTCGATGCGAAAGGAATGCCACGGGGGGTTGTTACATTTGCTAACCACCTCGCACCGCTTCATCCCCTGCCGGGGGGGAGGGTGGGCTGGATCCCTTTTTCGGTTTCCCAGGACGAGTTTCGACGGGCAACATTCGCTCCGCTTCCATTCCGGCCGGCCTGGAATGTTTCTCTCGCGTTCCACAACCCTGTGCCCTGGGTTCCCCCCCCCCCGTGAGTGAGAATTCGCCGTCGTGCGGTGCGTCGTGCGTTGTGCGAGCAGCGAGACTGGTGCGACGCATCGAACAACATCAAACGGGCCGCGGTGGCCACCACCAGACATCCTACGGTGTGCCGGGTGTGGCCGCCACCGCCGCCTTATCGATCGAACGGAACGAAGGTGACCTCCCCCCCTCTCGCCACCGCCTTTTTGGCCGGACAATCGGAGTGAACCGATCGGATCGCATCAAAGATGTGCTGCCTTCTTTTCGAGCGGACCAGTGCCATCAGGCCCGCTGGAGGATCGCGGCATCCAAAGGGGAGGGGGGAGTTGCGCAACCCCCCATTCTCACCGGATGCCAAAGTTTTTTTCTTTGTTCGCCTCCCCCTCCCGGCGAAGGTGACCACTCGCGGCGACCACCAGGTTCCCAGCCGCGGCAGCAACTGCCGTGACCGCCACGGAATGCAATGCTCCGCGGCCCCTCGAACCTGCACATTCCCGGGGGGCCGCCAGGGAGCCCGCGCTAGCCGGCCATTGTTCGGTGTCGGCGGAGGCGCAGGTGAGTCGGAAACCGGAAAGGAAAGTGGTTGTGCGGCGGATGGATGGTGACGGGAAGAGGGGGGGGGAATACGGGATTGTACGTGAGAACGTGTTCACCGGGGCCGTGGTAACCGGCCCTGACTGACAGCCAGCAGACGATCGGAGGCGGCGGCGTCGGCGGCGGCGGCGGCGGCGGCGGCGGCGGCGGCGGCGATCGGAGCTCAAACTACGAAGCAAGCGGATTAGCGGAGGACATCAGCTCGCAGCTCACTCAAACAATAAACCAACAAACAAACATCCTTCGTCGATCACCACCATTACGAGTCCTGGGCATGGGTGGGCGGGCTTGCTGGCAGTCAAACATGGGAGCTTGCGCGCCAAAAAAACCCACCAAACGCCTCCTGGAACACTGGAAAGCAAAATATCGATGCGAATCGAGCTGGTCTAGAACGTTGCAACAGCACAGCGGATGGTATGGCACCACAAAAGTAGTGGTTGCCAAGTGGAAGATGTGTGGCTGGTTGGCTGCCTGTCCCTAAGCCCCCTTTCATCACTTCCAAGGGCGTCAGCATCGCAGCATCATAGATGACCAGCGCACCATGTCACCATCTCACATTGCCCGGCACTGCCAATTAGCGCATTTTATAGCCGCTGCTACCTAGGCTACCCTTGGGCATTCCCATTCCATTATCCTTGTGCATTTCTTTCATTCCAACCCAAGGGGGAGGAAAAGTGCCCATTTTGAGGCCCAATCCGCGGATTGTGACGCGGCCGAAGTGATGGCCAATTCCAAAAAATCAAGCAAAGCTCCCATATATTTTTCGTGCCCAAACCATCACTTCGGCCGCGTCACAATCCGCGGATAGTGCCACTAAACGGACGCTGTTTGGACGAAAAAGTGAGACATAATGCGACCGGCGGACGCTGTTTGGACTTTTTTTTTTAAATTTTTACCCACTTTCGGAGTTTATTAAAAAATATTAATAATTAAAACACTATCACATGGAACCGTTGAAATTTACATGCTGTTATTTTTCACTTATTTTATAAGACTTACACTTAACACTGTACACTTTCACTTTCAAACATTTTCCGTTCCATTCCGTTGCAATCCGTTGTGAAAATTACGCTGCATTCGCTCCAGGTAAGAACGACTTAGCTTCTCATTCTTCGCTTTATGCATCGTTCTGTCTTGCAATAAATGACGAAACTTCGCTAACAGTACTTACATCCATCCATTCAGCTACTTTGCATTCCGTTCCGCGGTTCTTTTTAAAAGATTAAAGATTAGTTTCGTTCTGTTTCGACATTTTCAAAACAAACTATCATGCAGTCGGTACCGTTTGGCCTGAAATACGAGAATAATTAATGCTCTAATTAACAAAAATCTACAATAAAACACAATACTTACCATTGCACATGTACTGCGCGAGCCACTTATGTTTACAATGCACTTCTCAGCTGCTGTTTCCGAAAATGACTACTTGATTTAATTCATACTTTCTTTCTACGCCTTTCCATTTACTTCAAACCATATTGCGACCGACGGACACAAAATGCGACTCTATGATGTGTCTCATTTTGCGACCAACGGTCTCAATATGGGCACAATGTCCCAAAAAGCGTCCGACGGACACAAAATGTCTGTGTAGTGTGGGACATTTAGCGTCCACCGGTCTCAAAACGGCCGAACGAGAGGCCGCGTCATTTTAAATGTCTCCTTGGGAACCTTTAACCGCACGCTCAGTGCGCAGTGCAGGAGGAGTGCGCTGCTGCCTGACTCCCGCTGCTTTAGTAGAGTCAAGGTCAGCTAAACGTTGATCGTGTCCTTGATCTTGATCATTCTAGTACAGAAAGACGCCATCGACCACTAATCAAGGTCCGCCTACCCACAGGGATGGCCGCGTCACCGAATCGATTCCGGGAAATTGAGTTCAATTGAGTCCTGGAGGGGGGCTAGTTCGGCGCAGCACTGTCCCTGCGTTCTTATCTGCGTTGGTGTAGCCATTCGCCATTTGCGCTTTTTTTTTGGCATTAAAGAGGAGTTGGCGCCTTTTCTATTTTGGCAAATGGTATTTATTGACCGTGAAAATTGTGAGCCTTTTTGCTGCAGTACCCAACAACTCTCGTTGTTTTATAGGACCACAAGGTCACAATGAATGAATACCACAGTTAAACATTGATCTTCCGACTGAAAACCAAAGGTTTTCAAAGTCGGTTCGGATCCAGTACCGTAAAAACTACTGAACAGATTGGTTTGAAATTTTTATCACACAATCTGTACACTCTTTGCCAGGTAGTCCCGTCGAGATTTCATGAAAATTGTTGATAGATTATTTTTAAAAAATCTTTAAAAACCGTGTTTTTAGGCAAATTGACAAATAGCATCACTTATTTATAGGGGTTTGAGCTAATCGTCCACAAAATATGTTCAAAAGTTGTTTGATTCTCTCAAGATTTCGGATGTCTTGATCTTTGAGTAAAACATCTGCAGAATGGGATTTCAATTAAATCTTTCATTGATTAATTAATTAATCGTTCAAGCAATTCTAAAACGGGCTAAATCTCAGCCATCCCTGACCTACCTCAAGGCCGTTTTCAAGGTTACTGCTGATTTCAGCTCTTTAATGTTTTCCTGTAAAATAAGCCTTTTTCATGAGCGTTTTTGTTTCCGAACGAATCCGATCGGAAATTACAAACTTTGTCATGGGGGTCAGCCGAATTGGGAGCACAATTCCTGGGCTACAACCCTGGGAATCCGTGCAACAACTGTCAAAACGAACTTGATCATTTGTTTGCAAAACATAAACAAACGTGTTTTGTTTACTTCATCATTTGTTTGTTTACAGGGTTTCGCAAGAACAAACGTGTGTGCTATGTGCTTTTTCGTGCTGTGTTTAAAACAATTGATCCTCCAAAGACGCTAAAAACGTGGATAACAACAGATAAAGGTATGATACAACTGACGGGAGTTAGCCAATTTCACTCCGATATTACACTTTTCATTTGCTTTATGTTTGTTCTGAGACCGTGTGTATAGATAAACCAGCATAGAGCAAAGTGGTACCGGCTTCGTAATGAGTTGGGCGTAATGCAGGAGCTTCTTCTACCTCCTTCAAAGACGAAGGATGTTACACGGAAGCGGAATGAACTTAGAATCGCCCTCGCAAAGCTAAGCACGCTGGCTTGAGCTGCTTCTGGAATTGAAAGCGACAGGCAAACAGAAGCCCTTTGGTCAAATTGTCTGCTGGAGCCAGCAAGCGGCAGCAATGCTTTAACATACGGTTAAGCACCAAGAAAATCAATAACCAAACGAGAGCCCCTTTCCCCAGTTTGGCCATTTGTCGCCTATCGATTGGTGTGTGATATCTTTAACCGACTTTAACTTTCTTTCTTTCCTTCCTCACTCGTTCCCACGAAAAACACACAACATTTGCAGACTGATCCATGTAATGTAAACATGAAATCGTTGCCCACTAAATCGTCCCAGCACTCAGCTTTAGTGCGGTAGGGCCGCGTGGGAAGCAATTGCACGCAGTACACTTCTGGCTGCTCTAGCGCCAATTCCTAGCGCACCATGGTGATTGTGCTGACGGAAAACGGAACCAAGAGGCCGCACACATGTGGCGGTGGGCGCGTGCACCAGCCCACTCGAGTATTGTGGAGGGTAACCATAAAGTCTCTCTGCCCCTGCGGAACCATCACCGCTCAGTTTTACCGGGCGCACGCGGGCATAAATCATTTGGCCGGGATGAAAATGGCCACGGCGCCCCCCCCCCCCAAAAAAACAGACCACCCAAAGCCGCCGACTGTCGGTTGGAATGGGGTGGGTTTTTCCCACCGCCCGGTCACAGGGTTTTTCCGGGGAACCATGGATGGATGCAGCCGTCCGCCCGTCGCAGTACCTGTTGAGTGCCGCCCTGTATGACTGACTGACCGAATACATTATTTATTTAGGCACCGTGTGTGTGTGTGTGTGTGTGTGCAACATGTATCGATGCAACCACCGAGTCCTTTACCCAAGTGTTTTGTTTGTTTACACACGAGCGCGAGTTTTATGTGCAATTGTGTCCCCAGTGGGAGTTGCACTTTCTAGTAAGTAGCGGTTTCATGTTCATTTCCAGCACCCCCCTATGTTGCCTTTGTTGTTGCAGCTGCTGCTGATTTCCCCTCCCTTGGTGGTCGCCAAGGTCGCGCCGTCGATCGCGCCTTGTCGAATGGCGGGATGCGCTGAGCGATTCTTGGTCTGCTTGGAAATCAGAAACGAATCAATGGCGTCCGCTGATTTGTGGCGGGCGTATTGCGTTGTGCTGCGTGTCCGACTCCGTGATCCGGGTTCCGTCGTCGTCGTCGTCGTCGTCGTCGCACATTTGCGAACTCGTGCCTATAAATAGCCAATGGTTTGCGCTTGTTTTCTACGCCATTAACTGTCGCAGCACCGCAAACGCGGCTCACAGACGGCACGAGTATAAGGGGGGGGGGGGGGGGGGGGGGATGAGGAGGGAGTCCAGGGGAAGGTGCACACTTCCCATTTCGTGGTCCTGCAAGCTGCCACTCGTGCTGCCAACGCGGAAAAGTCCTCCGAACGAGCACACCGACCAAAATGCAGTTGCGGGTTTTGGTTTCGGTCGGTCGGTCGGTCGATCGGTCGGTCGGCCCTGTCTTGGCACAAAAACTCTCACGCGCACCCGAGGCGAGCGTGTAGCGAGAGTATTGGTTTTGTAGGTCGGGTTTGTAGCGGCCATCACTAGTGCGCCAAACTTTTATTTATTTTCGTTCCGGGCCGGGTTCGAAATGGCCGACCGGCCGCCGCCGCCGCTACTGTGTGGAACTGTGGCGTAGGACCAACTACACCACACCAAACCTCCCGCCACCCGGTGTGCCGGCTGCTCTTCCCTTCCAAAATTAAACCTGGCCAGGCCACACACACATACACGGGCGCACGGTCCCGTTCCCTGTTGGTCCCGTATCCGTCCGCGGCCACGCGGAGTCGCGTGTGGCCATCGCTGGTGCGCTGTTTTCAACTCGCGCGCGATGACTCAGGCAACTCCGCGGAGGGTGTTGGTAGTGGGGGTGGGAAGGCTACGGGAAGTAGCCCCTTTGCAGTTGGTAATCTGCCGGGCCGGGGGTTTTGGGTCGTTAAAATCGTTGGTACCGCTCACTCGGTGGCGTTGGCCAGCAAAAGTTATAAATAAAGGGCCAATCAATATGACGCCATCGCGAGTGCGAGTCGGGCCGGGACGGGGGTCGGTTGAAGTGTACGCTTTGTTTCGCACTCACTTGCTCGCTCTCTCTCTCTCTCTCTTTCCTCCTGTCTCGATCACATTCTAGCCTCCTCACGGTCGCCATCATGTCTACTGTTTTTATTTGTTTTAAGATAGGAGCCTCCGCCAGGAGCAGCAAACGATGAGGGGAGGCGTTAGCGTCCCTGTCGATGGCCATAAACACGCAGAACAAAGTGACGATCGTTATCCCGCCGGACATCCAACCCCCGGGTGGATTCTGTGATTGTGCCCATTGCGATTGACGCTCCCGCAACTAGATACTGGTGTCTGGTCCGGCGGTGCCACGAGCATCAAACTATCGGTGCACGAGAGAAAAAAGATTCTAGGCAACGTTACAAATCACTAGCTCGCTGTGGATTGTTGTTTTCTGGCAGGTCGGGATGATGTAACTATACTCCTGCCTGGCGATCCCCCTCCCGCCAACTATTTCAACAAACAGTCCTTCGCGTGGAGACCAGCCCGCGTTTTTTTTTTTTTTTTGCCGAGTTGCTGCTGACTTCCATCAGCCTGCCGTCGCCTGGATTGTGCCCGTTGTTTTGTTTCCTTCACCCAGCGGGGACATGCGCGCAGGATGAATCAGATAGCACCGGATCGGATGTCTCCGGCTGCTGCTGAATCACCAGTTAGCTATGTAAACATGGGATGCTGTTGCTTTTTTTTTTCCCCAGCTTCTTCTTTCACTTCGCATGCAATTCTCCTCTCCAGCTGCTGCACTCGTTTGCGGGTTTTTTTCTCTTCTTCTTTCTTTGTTGCTGTTGTTGCCGACGGACCGGATCGTAGAAGAACGCCGTCGACGAGCGACAGAAAACCAAACGAAAGTACAACAACAGCCGACGGCATCTAGCACAACTAGCGCGGTTTAGTAACCAAAAGGTCGGAGGAGGGGAAGAGGGTTAACACAGCAAGACGGTCGATCGGGCGACAGAACGAGGCGCAGGCGAGCGAGCGAGTCGTTTGTCGTTGCGGTGGAACGTTTTGCCAACAGTCGATCACCGACCGGCAGCTGCCTTAGATTGCTGCTAATGCTCGAGGGCATCGAGAACCAAATCCAATTCGAATCGAAAGAGAAGGGGGGGGGGGGGCAAAAATACTGACGCAGTGTAGGACGGAGACAGAATGTGTGGTGGGGGGGGGGGGAGGGGCGCTTAACTGCACGTAGCGCCTAGTACTCACGTTTGGCGTAAAACAGCTTCGAGTAATCGCAATCCATGGTGCCGACGGCCTGGACTACGGCCTGGCAGCTGCTGCTGTCACTCCGGTGTGGACCCACTAGTCTGGCTGGCTTCGTCGGCGCCGTACCACGGGACGCACGGACGGAGTTTGATTTGATTGAAGCTGGGAAGTGCTGCCTGCGGGAGTCCTCCCGTCCGGTGTGGCTTACCGAAACGTTTGATAGTGGCGCGTTCTAATAGTTGCTGTTCGAACACATGTTTTGTGAACACCAAATTGCGTCCAGCACACACACGCACACACAAACACAGACGAACGCACGCGCGCACCCACTCGCAATCCCACAAATTCTATACTGAACGAAACGCGACACGGCCCAGAAACAGGCAGCCTCGGAAAGCTTGTGGAAAGTCCTCCACCCTTTGCCCAAAAAACGCGCCAAACCGTTCGGCACACGCCCCCCTTAGACACTGATGCACACTGATTGTTTATCGAGCTCGCATCACTCGACAGCAGGATTGGATTGCGGATACCGTCTACCTGTGGTCACTAGAGCTTACTAGCACGGTTGGTACGATTGCTGCTGCTGCTGCTGCTGCTACTACCACTACCACTACAGCCAGTACTGCCTGCGCTACTGCTGTGGCCGGTCCAGAAAGGATCAAACGGACGCACTCACTAGCATACACTACCTTTTTCCTTCTCTTTCTCTCTCTCTCTCTCTCTCTCTCTCTCTCTCTCTCTCTCTCTTCCTCTTTCTCTCTAGAGGCTCCTCGGAATCGCACACTCGCTATCACACTGTCGTGTTCTGCGTGCGTTGCTGCTGCGCTTTACACAAAGATATATATTTATACATACATATTTAAATAGATATATGTATTTTCTATCAGTACACCGTCTCTGTACGCGTGGGGAAAAAACACACTCTAGGAGCCTCGTACGCACTGACACGGGCACTGCGATCCACACGGCGTCGAAACAGCGTCTGAACCAGCAGCATCAGCTCGCGGCAGACGTCGTTGGAATGACTGACTCCCGCGATTGTTGCGGGGCGGTGGGTTGGGGGGGGGGGGGGGGGGTGCCACTACGGGGCGGGAGGGGGGTGCGAAGCGAGATCAGCGCGCGCAGCGCCCATTCTTTCAAACATCTCCCGCATCCGAATGACAAACCAACAAAACCCGACCCGACCCGACCAACGAGAACGGTCGCCGTCGCTTCGGGAGATCCTTCTGCGGCTGAGTGAGGGGCTGGTTGGAGGGGTCGGTTCCCCTTAAAACAGAACGAGAGAGAGAGAGAGAGAGAGAGGGGGGGGGAGAGAAAGAGAAAGCGAGAGTATGGGGAATTGAGCGGTTCGGTTGGCTAATTGGCGTTCGCTCGCAACGCAACGCAACGCAACGCAACTCTCGGTTGTTGGGGCTCGGCTCGGCTAGCCCCAACGGGAACAAATGAGTAAAAGAGTGAGAGAGCCCAGTGCATCGACTCGGGTCGCCTATTGCCCGCTGCTAGCGACGGGTGCATACGCCCCACGCGCGTATCACGAAGCTTCCTTATTTCGCCTGTTCGATCCTTTCGCCCTCAACGAACGCACGCTTCGCCAATGCGTGGAAAATCGGCGGCACGACGCACGCATACACACGCCATTAGCAACCGGGCGGCTCCATCAGCTTCCGCCCTGTTTGGCCTCTGGAGCCTGGAGCGCCGGAGCGCCGGAGCGCCGGAACGTTTGTTTCAGTATTTTGTATTGTTTTTTCGGGATATGGCAAGGCCATTGTGGTGTGACAATCGGATGGCTTGTTACACTCGAATGGCCACGGGGTTTTCCACGAATTTTCCCGCAACTGCGTTCACTGTTTTTGTTCTTTCTCTCTTTCGCTTTCTCTCTCTCTGTCTCTCTCTCTCTTTTTCCTGTTTTTTCTAGCTACCTCTTCTTTCCACCATCGTTTATGCCTAAAAATATTCTAGTTTGTGCAACGATTGTTTGACCCACACGCACTCACATATACACACACGCGCCCTACGCACCGTGCCTTGTCAGTTCTGCTTCGCTGGCTGCTATTCGATATGCGTCTTGCTCCGATACCAACACTTTACCAAGACCGTTCTTGGTCGTGTTTCGGTTGACTCAGTCTGAGCGAATCTGGCTGACAGAAGGTTCAAAGCGTGGCTGTGTGTTCGGTGTTTTGTTTGGCATATTTTTGCCCGGCATTTGCACCAGCAAGTTTTATGCGCACAGTTTTATCCACTGTTCCAATGCACGTAGTTGCTTCCTTTTTGAGGGGCCCAAAAAAAAAGCACCCGTGACTCCAACAAGAGGGGGGCAGTCAGCTGCTTATTGTTTGTTGTGGTTGTGGGGAGTGAGCCGTACTGGATCAAATAAAATAATTGACTGATTGTCTTTCTATAGGCGATGAAACCGATGAAGAAGACGAACCGTAAGCAATTCGAGCGGCTCGTTGAGCTGATGAAGCAAAACCCAGAATTCGCGGCAGGACACTATAGGCCGGGAATTCTCAGACCGAATGTCAAGCAAAAATGGAAAGAATTCGCTGCGGTGCTAAATCTCTTGGGACCACCGACGCGACCGGGGCACGAATGGCAGAGAGTAAGTGTGTTGTTTCTTTATTTCTAGCGTGCTTTCCATGCTTGCTGTGCTAACCGAATGCAGTACTGCTGCGAACCGTTTCACAGGTTTGGATAGACATGAAGGGCAAAGTGAAAAAAGTTTTGTCCCGCAACATGCAGGAACTACGAGCTGGGGGAGAAGCGCAACCGATTGTACATTCGTTATCGCCACTGCAACAGGAAATCGATGAGCTGTTGCAGTACTCAGCGATCATCAAAGTGGAGCAACTCGCCGACGAATGTGGTCCGTCAGTCGATCACGAGCCTAATGGCCAGTTGGCGGCGTCCCCAGCGAGCAGCGAATCCGATGAAACAGCTCAACCATCGCGTAATCCCCGCAGAGCCGGTAAAAGAAAGCGCCGCCAACCATTCGAAGATGAACGGTACGCCCTGTTGACAAAACAGACGAAACTAATGCAGCAATCCGTTCAGCAAATGGCGGTGATCGGGGAAAACGTGGCGAAACTGGTGGGTGCGTTGAATCAGCAAACTCTCGTGCTGAAACAAGCGGTGAAGCTAATGGAAAAAAATATGGAAAAGAGGCAGTAGGTTTAAGGCGTGTTTAGTTTTAACAGTGAAGGTGAATACAAAAGAGCAAACAAACAAATTACTTCCTCAACTGCTCAACACGATAGGATAGAAGAAGAAAAAAACCCTTTTATATGAATGTGATGAGATAGCATCACCACCTGAATTACACCTTAAACTGAACCGTGGTTTCAGGAATGCCTGTACAGTATGATGATGGAAAAAAGAAGAACACATAGAGGGGCACCGAATAAAACGCTAGCCGCGGCCCAACATCTACAACTGGAACTTGATTTTATCGGTTTTTGTTTTTATTAACTATATCTCTGGCCGCCACTCCAGCACCAGCTGGCCACCGGGCGGTCACCGGTGCTCTATTCTGCCACGCTTCCTGCCCCCTCCCAATTCGGATACCATCGCCCCGGGCCAAGCCGTTTCTATTGGGCAGGCTGCGGTAGGTTTTTTGGTTTTTGTACAACTTCGAGCACCCATGCCCTTGCCTGCTATCCTTTCGCGATGCTTCGTACCTCCCAGAGCCAGAGACCTCCCATATACCTTTCCGCCCTCGCCCTCGCCCTCACCCTTCATCCTTCCTTCCACTCACAGACAGAAAACGATCCAACAGCATGGTGCGAGGCGTGGAAGGATGGGGTGGCATGATATAAGGGTCTAGCCACGTCAATGCATTGTCCGTACGTCCGTCCCACCGACGGGCGGGGGGCGGAGGTTTCTTAGTCCCTTGCTCGGGGGGAACGGGCAAGGGACTACAAAATCGGGTCTCGCATCATCCCCACGACGCATTCGCCGATCCTGCTACGTCCTTGCCTACGACTGTGGAGGCCTGGCTTGCCTTCCGCTAGGTTGCCGTTAGCCCCTCGCCATTCGCTCCCTTCTGTTTTAATTCCCGTTAGTTTACATATGCGCGCGCGTGTGTTTGTGTTTGTGTGTATAATGTCTGTGTTGATTGGGGCTAATTGGGTGGGCTAATGTGGGTGGTTGCATCGCTCGTTAATAGATAAAAAAATATGCTCAACACATTTTTTCCTCTCCTTCTGTCTCCCCCCTTTTTCGCACGCTAATGCTCACTGCTGCCGCTGCTTCGGCGCCTCACTGCTACTTGTAATAGATGCTTAACTCAACTCGCACAAGTGGCAAAGGACATCTTCTGTCGATGTGTGGTTTGTGTTTGCTTAGTTCCTCCCGCCCCGTCCTATTTGATTTTCATTTGTTTTCGGTTTGCGTCCTTTCACAAGAGTAGTTTTCGGTCCCGTTTCCTATCCCCAGGAGGGGCGAGAGACGCATGATGCGTTGAAAGCGACTAGAAAACTGTGCTCTGTTGCAATGGGAACAAGTGTGTGTATTTCAGAGTGGTAGAAAGAGAGAGAGAGAGAGAGAGAGAGAGAGAGAGAGAGAGAGAAAGAGACATTTTAGAAAGCACATTTTAGAAAACAGCATGAAAAAAACAAAAGAAAACATCCTCCCCACCGCAGCTAATGGGGAGCCCACCACGAACGCTCCTGATATATTGACCCAACGATCACAGGTCAGTCACATATATGCCAGCACCTCCTCCAGCATCGTCCCTCTATGTTGTTTACTTGCTTGGTTGGCTGGTTGGTTGCTTTTTTTTTGTTTAGTACAACACGATCGACAATACTAACATTCGAATTAATAGTGTATATTGAGTTCATCGCATGCTTGCTTATAGGTAAGGGTGGCTTGGAAATGGACTAAAATACGCTGGGTTCCTGTACGCGCTCCTCCACGCA
>NC_064879.1:3163043-3188043 GCF_943734665.1 Anopheles aquasalis
AGCAGGTTGAGCCAATACACGGTGTTGATCATTCGGCGGACTCGGGCTGCCCTCTGTTTTTTTTTTTTTTTTTTTTTTTTTGGGAGACGAAGAACGAACGAGCAGCGTAAGATGCTAGGCGGGCATGGCGGGAGCGACATTAGGAGTGCCGTGGTACACTTACACCTGGATCGGCGATGTCCGCTAGCATGGCCCGGTACCAGTTCCGGTAGACGAAGGCAATGATGAAGCGCGGTCCGATGTGCAGTGCGATCGAGATCCGCCACAAGTAGCGTTGCGGGCTGACGCCGGTAATGGCACTGATCGATGGAATGATATTGTACACCTGTGTGGAGTTGACATAACAGCGCGTGTGCGCACCACAAAGAAAGAGAAGAAAGAAGGTCAGTGTCCCGGTCTGGCTACGGGGAGCAAACGTGCTAGTTAGGTAAGCAGGTTAAGGGTTGAAGGAGAAGTAGTTTCATATAAAAGTAAGGAAAATGCATACCCGACAGTGTGTCTCATGAATTTCCTCTGGTTGGAAGACGTAAGCGGAGACGAAACAAACGAACAAAGTACCGAGCGGTAGCACTAGTGTAAATACACACATATCACGAAAACCAATGATCAGATGCACCACAAGCTGTCGACGAGTAGGGAAGAAAGCGATTGAAAAAAAAACCGGAGGGAAAAGGAATAGAGGGAAAGATAGAGAGAGAGAGAGAGAGAGAGAGAGAGAGAGAGAGGAGGAAAAGGGGAAAATCGTTACAATAATGAAATTGAGATAGACAAAAAGAATGATTGGGAAAGAATAAGGAAGAATGATTAGGAAAGAAAGGGGCAGAGAGAGACAAAGAGAGAGAGAGAGAGAGAGGAGATGAAATATAGTAAAATTGCAGCAAAGATAATAACCGGATACCGTAGAGGCAGATCTGTGCGTAGTGCACTGTTACATCCTCGTAGCAGGAAAGAAGGACAATTCATACAGAACACCCGACACAATCAAAGTAGTGGAAAGCCTGGGAGCTTTGAAATGAAAAAAACAAAAAAAGCAACGAAAGCAAACACCTCCATTCGACTCTTGTAGGCGCTACAGAATCGCTAAAGCAACGATAGATCAGCTCGTACAGCAAAAGCACAGCCGATCGAACAGCTGATCACTGCAGCTCACGATCGACGAACAACGACGAAAAGAATGACGTTAGCGAACAAAACACATAACGCTTAATTTGTGATGATGGTATTTGGGACGCCATGAGTTTCACTTCTCTTCCCACACGGAACAGGCCGCGTGCAAGTATTATCCACGTTCGATCCGCAGTCAGAAACCTACCCCCTCTCCCCCCAGAAATAAAAAGAAGAATTGCTCCAAGCACGCATGAACACGGGGAGAAGCGCCAGCGGGCACGGCCGAACCTCACCGAACTTGTAGGCCAGAGTTCGCGGCAAACGGCCAAGACTGTGCGCGTGAAAGCAACAGAAAACGGAATAGAAAAACAACGCAAAACAATGCCACTGCTGGCGCACCCATTACCTGCTCTGGCAGGGTCTTGCAGTGTGTCCGGTCCACGGCGTCCTCCTCGTCGCCACTAACCACCGGTGCGGCTCGATCTTTACTCCGGGCGTTTGTGCGCGACTTCCGGAGGGTGACGCCAGACGCCGGATCGTGTGGGGGATGCTGTTGCTGGTGCTGTTGATACTGCTGGGGTAGGCCAGTGCTGTGCTGAGGCACCGTGTTGGCCGACAGATCCGAGACAACGCGCTGATCCGAGCGGTTACTACTGTTGATCGGACCGGCCGGGCGGTGGCTAGCGGTGGCCACACCACCGCCGTGTTCCCCTCCCGGTGCCTCTCTGGCCTCCATTGTGTCGGTTTTGGGCCGGCGAATGCGTTCACGTACGCCTACTGTTGGGCTGGAACGGAAAAAGGTGCACAAATGGCTGCTGTATCAGTCACGTTGAGCTTAAGGGATCGCACAACCGGCTGGTTTCCCCGGACGCCAAAAAAAAAAAACGGCTCAAATTAGCGACTCGTCCTGCTGACACTGTTGACAGCTGTCAAATCGGAGTATCTTGCTGCTCGGACTCGATCGCAGGAGGATGGGAAACACTGCAGCAGCAACCGCGGGTAAGCCCTTCCTCGGAATGGAGACGCCTGGTGATGGAGACGCCCAGTATCCGAGCCGCACACGGCTTCAGCCCCTTTGGCACCCGTTACATACCTAGATTGCCTTCGCTACTCCCGGGTTGCCGTTTGGTTGCTGCTGCTGCTGCTGCTGCTGCTGCTTTCCTGCTCCTGCTCCCGCTTCTGCTCCTGCTACCACGACGCGGCCACCGCCGCCACGCTACACCACCCCCACCCGTTGCAGGTGCGCTGGTGGTGGACTGCTGTGCGGATGATTGCGGGTGTCTGTGCTGACTGATGGGCCGACGCTGCGACGATGCTGGGTGTGGTTGATTTGCCGATATATTGCAGTAGTTTGCCCGTGTTTAGCTTCAGAAACCCATGCCAATGTTTATCGCTGCGCAGGAGGGGCGTGTATTATGCTCCGATCGCGGCTATTCCAACCAGACACACCGCCGTATGCGCTGGGTAGGTGTGGGTGATGAAAGGAAACGGTCGAGCTGTGGCATCTCCAGCACAACAAATCAAACGCGTACTGCGGATACTGATACTGGGGCACAGGTACAGCAACAGCAGCAGTAGTAGCAAGTCCTCCGTCTATTTTCCGACTCTCCGTGTCCGTGTTGGTATGGGGATCAATCCGGCCCAAGTTCACACAAACACACACTCACACTCACATGCAAACACATCGAATGGACACGTGCACACCGAACAAATGGGTCGATCGGGCCAACTCAGTGCTCAAATCGGCTTCATTCAGGGTTCACGGCTTCAGGCCCTCACGGGATTTTGGATCTTTCACCATTTCACCTATCGCCTACCCGTTACCCTGCCTTCTCTCTCTCTCTCTCTCTCTCTCACTCTCCCACTCAAAATGGCTGTTCCTCACTGGTGATGGAAAACTGTAGTTTCCTCACTCACGGCCCTTCTCTCTCTCTCTCTCTCTTTCTCAACGCCTCTCTCTCTCTCTCGCTCTCTTTCTATTTTTCCCTTTTTTGCACATACACACAGCACCACAGTACGGCCGTTTTCACCAGCGGGAATCCCGTGCCACGGACCCTTCCCTTCCCAGCCAGCCGAAAGGGGGGACAATCCCGCGGTTGTTGGCCACGCGACGACCGGTTCCAGGCGGTTGCCACGAGGGCCGATCCTGTTCCGGGATGCGTACGCGGGGTTCCCACTGTCGCCGTTGCACCGTCTCGCTGGGACCGAACTACTGACCACTGCAATGGGCGCACTGGTATGTTCTCTACGCACTTTACGCGGTCTGGTGCAACCGATTGACGATTGATCGAGCTGTCTTTGTACTGCGCCCCCTTTTGCTACGGCGTTTGCTACTGGCGCGCTTGTTCTTTGACCGTTCCAAGGCGCGCGACACTTGACGCTTCCCTGCCTGCCTTGACGGGGTATTCGGCGGTTAACTATGCCCCTGAGGAGTGGCTGGCTGGCTGGCGTGCCCTTTCGCTGCTGCTGCTTTTGCTGTATGCGTCAGAATTGATTGAAAATTCACTCCACAACTCTCTCTTTCTCTCGCTGTTTTGTTCTCTCTCTCTCTCTCTCTCTCTCTCCCTTTCGCTCTCTCTCTCTCTCTCACTCTCTCTTTTTAGTAGTGGTTGGTGGAAAACTGACTAGGGCAAAGCGATGAGCGGATGAGAACGCGAGCGAACGCGCTCCAGGCGAGCGAACGCGGAAAATGTGTTCCTTCGTAACCCGAAAATTACACCCGCCCGCGCTGATCCACCCCGTTCGTTCCACCACTCACGTTCGCAGGTGCCTTTAAATAGCTGGAAGGTTGCGGCGGATCGCGCATGCCTGGCACTCACTCGCACGTTCTTGGGGGATACTCGACGATGTATGCTGATTTCGCGCTCGGACGCACTCCGAAAAGGTCTGTGCTGGCCGCGGGTGGTCTCATGGTGCATCCCGAAATGCAGGGGCTATGGCCGCTGGGACACCCTAAAAATAGTACCCTCGATCCTCGCACGCGTACAGTGCAACCCAAATTAGAAATAGTTTATCCTGACATGCCATCCATTAACACGCTACACCAGGCTTTGATTGGCACTAGGATACTGGTTGTCGATTGGCGCGCTGCCCTCCGATGGTACCGCTTCGCGTTACTGTTGCTTGCACATCCAGATGTACGCACCTGCACCCTACTGCGCATGCCAACCGGTGAATCGGTCGGTCGTTCTGGCACGTGTGCATAACGGCGCGAAACGTGTCGCTCGCTTAGCAGGAAGACTGCCGGATTACGGGCAGGAATTGCGGAAGCCGATCACGTTTGATCGGTTCGCAGGTTAGAGACAAAAATGAAATGAGCGAATAGAGTGCTGAATGATCAGGTCAGGGTATATGTATTGGCTTCCTAGGCATATGTATTCGGTAAACATCTACGCCGCAACGGTGTACCACGCCAAATGATTCGCCAAACGGTGGAAGATGGAGAGAAAGCCGGGCGCCCTACACCCTCTAGTAGTTCCCAGCATTTGGAAGGACAAACATCATCCGCCCGTCGCCTACCGATCGACCGGATGGTGTGGCGTTGCTTCAGGATCCAGGATGTCAGTCAGGTTCTTCATCGGTTGCTGGAAGGCGATGCTGGTGCTGGGCCTTTGCTTGGACTTCATTGCTGCTCATCGATCGATGTCGCCAAGAAGAACGGAAGAGACAGCTTGATGCCCAGTGCACCACTGTGTGTACTGTGCTCTGATCCGTGCCAATCATTGTGCCCCTCTTGAGTTCGGTGAAACCTAGCAAAAAAAAACCACGAGTAGACGTTAGAGATTAGCATGAGTTTTCGGGGTAGCTAGTAATCCTGTGAATCGGTACGTACGAACTTCGAGTCCCCGGCAATTCATCCTTCTCCTCGCATGTATACAGCGAGCACAAGGGTACATCGAGTGAAGCTGGTTCCCGCCTCCTTGCCCTGGAACCAGTGATTTAGCTGCAGCCCATGCTCACCCAGGACTTCCTTCATCTTCACTTCACACCAAAGGCCTGCAAAAGGGTGAGGCGGGTGTCAATATAGGTGCGTTAGAAAAGGTTATAAAGGGAAGGATACCTACCGGCGCATAGGTCAGACGATCAGCACCTTTCTTTCTAAATAAAATAAATAAATCGTACCTTTCTTTCTAAACGATCAGCACCTTTCTTTAAAAAATAAATAAATAAAAACACCTTTGTGTACAACCGAAAGCATCCTGACAGCTCCGCGTTGACTGCGTGTTCGTGAGGGCTGTGCGCTTTCCTCACACAGGGTGACCCCGGGGCAGGAGCGTTCTGGCCGTGTTGTTGTTACCGAAGCGCAACCACTATCCGTCAGACCACCGAATGATGATGGCAGCTGCTTTGACAGTTGCTAACGTGGTGGGTAAACCGATTGTTTCGATCGTTTCTCGGTCCTTCTTCCTGCGCAGTTTTCCGCTCACGGAAAGTCCTTTCACGGAAAACGAAGCACCAAGCAGCAGCCGCTCCATATGCCGTCGATGTAAAGGAGTCCGGTGTCCGGTTTAAAGTGCATTACAACACGGCATCACCTCCGCACGGGGTATTCCCGTTTCCCTTTTACGCGTGCCTTGCATTTACGGAAAAAAAGGCGGGGGAGGGATAGCTCTCGTCTCGTATACCATTCGCAACGGGCAAGGCACGCCAGCAGCCAGCTGCTGTGTATATCCCATTCACCCCCCCTCGCTTCAGGTGATAGTGGGGTTCGTGCGCCTAGTCGGTCAAGGCTTCATGACGCAATCAACAAACAACAAAAGCATCCGCAACGCACCTCTCACTGAATGGTAGCGTCCGGTTCGGTCCTGGGGAAACAGTTGCGGTAGTTATCAACTGGCAAAGCTCGACGCTACGGTATGCTGCTACCGGCTGCTGCCACCAGCCGTTAAGCGAGAGAAAGAGAGAGGTAAGCGGAGAGCAGTATCGGAGGGCACCAAATTGGGAAGCATCTGGTGAGGGAACTGAAGCTGCACACCGCCACTGCAACACCCTGGAGCGTCGATGTTTTGAGCGGATGCAAAACCTTTCTACCCGGCACCAATGCATAATGCCGATCCTAGGAAAACAGAGAGAATGTTGGGACTTTCCGTCGGATAGATCGGACAGCGTCAGACCCCGCGCGAATAAGCGAAAGGTGGTGAAACCTGCACTTCAGCGAAAAACGGGTTAACATCGCAAAACGGCCATCGCGCCCACCAGCAGCACGAGTGCGCGCTCATCTGCTTGACCAAAACGGCCATGGCGGACGGGTGGCAGCACCTCGCAAACGCTGCAAGCTGGTTGGCTGCTGCACTGTTGCCCCGTTGCACCCGAGCGCGCTGGGTGGGAAGTGCATCTGCAGCTGCATTGTTGCGTACACTTACATATGTGTGTTTGTGTTTTGGGTTTGCTGCGCTTTTTTCTCCTTCTTTTTTGTCGCGCCAACATCGTGTGCGTGCGGGGGTTCACCGATTCACATACGCCATAGCACGCCTAGCGGCTTACCTGAACTAACTAACTCTTTTTCTTTCACTCTCTTTTTATATATATCTCTCTCTCTCGCGCGCGCGCGCCTACCTCATCCTCCTGCGGCAACATGTTGTATGTTGGCGGAACCAGTGAAAGACACCACGGTGGCGTTTGGCGGGACGTGTGTATTGGTGTACAGTCGCCGTTAAACCCGCGGATGAATCATTCGGGCGTTAGTACGTGTGCCTTGTGTCAGCGACGACGACGACGACAGCGGGCCGCAGCAACCACCAGCGAGAACTGTTGCCTGGACCAACATCCGTCTACGCATCCGCCCCGGCGATCGTCGCGCCCGGAAGAAGGATAGCGAACGTCCAAACTGGGCCATATTGGAGCATTGGAAGCATCCTGCATGTTGCTGCGCATCCCCTGTCCGTCCTCCTTCATCCCAGGGCCATTCGCAAACTTCTCGGTTACACGCGCGCGCTAAGTGCACCCAGTGGTGGTCCCTACTAAGACGCGTGCTGCATCGAACGAACGGTGGCAAGGGGCAAAATAATACGGTGAACTCCGGGTGTCGGCACGACGGGTCCGGTGATCGCGATCTCGCGCTTCGTCTGTGCATTATTCGGTGACGATGAGGGACCACAGTGCCGTTGCGGCGTCCTCGGCGTACGACGATAGCTCGCAGCAGTACGACAGCGACAGTAACAGCAGCACCGGTGGCGCCAGCCACAACAGTCAACACAGCAACGACGCGGACACCGCGGACGGTAGCAGCAGCAACGTCAGCAATCAAGCCACCGCCACCAGTGACGGTGCCGGTCCGGGGGCTGGCCCCGCCAATGCGGCACCGGCGGTCACCACCGCTGCCAGCCCCGGACGCCAGCCAAAAACGCTCGATCTGTCGATCAGTGCCGCCACCGCCAACGCCAGCGTAGCGCTCACCAGCCTGCTCCTGACGCACGCAGTAAGTGTTGAACATCAATCTCTTTTGCTATTTATCTGATGATCCTGGCAAATTTCATTCATATTCAGCCGCCAAAGGCCCGCCAACGAAACAAAACCGAACGAACGATATGTGTTAAGAAACAAAACAAAAGATTTCAATGCGAGTCGGCCGAGAGGTAGGAGCGAGGATGAGCTTTTTCTTGTCGATGGGTACGATTCGACTCGGCGCCAGAGGTAGAATGAGGTAGAAGGAGCATGGTTAAGGTTCAGGTAGACCGGGGCCAGGCGCCTTACTGACGCGTCATTGTCAATTGTGCCGGACACGTTCGAACTCGTCCGAGCTATGTGCCCCCGTGGGTATGGTATTTCACTTTCGCCTTGCCGAACCTTGCACCTGGCCTAAACTGCCTGCCATCTCGATGCATTGTCGGTCGAATCAAGCAGTTGTAGAAAACATTAGAAAAATAAAACCGATGGGCAGCGCTGAGAAGTTCGTTTCCTATCCTTAAAGGGGGGCTACGGTTAATTTTGGGTCCAAAAAAGGATCAAATTTGATTTAAAAAAATAACACAAAACAATTTAAATACCTTAGCTCCCCTCCCCTTAAAACAGGATCTATTCCTGACGTTATTTATGCCCCCAATGAACATCCCCCAATATCTGTCCGAAGAAAAGGAGTTGCCAAAGTTCCGAACACAACAGCCTTTTATGACAGCGATCATCATATCGTGTTTCGCAAATCATAAAGCGAACCCCGCAGTCCCGCAGAGGGCGTACACAGCATCAGCAAAACGGAGGACGCTCCAGTGTAAATCCTATTCAGCCCCACCACCTCCCGATTCAGGCACGTGTTTTGAGATGCAATGGTGCCCCCGGGGGAGTTTTACTGCTTTATGGCGGGCCGCCGCGTGAGTAGCAGCCAATCGCCATTTAGCTTACGGTCGTCTCGCTCTCATTTACAAATTGCTTCCGTCTGACGCGTGGAACTTTCACCGCGCTCGAGACGATCTGGAACTCCCACAATTTTGTTTTTAAAAATACTACAGAAAATACGAGGTAAAGCGCTCGCTAGCGATTTGTTTATTAAAGACATTTTAAAGAAATCTCTGTGGTCCCTGTAATCCTGTGAAGGGTAACATACCTGCTTGTTCTGCTCGATGTGGATAATACGGACTTAGGGGCCAATGAGGCGTTCAATACGGACAACCGACATGTTGTTCCAATTTGTTCTTCATTATAAATCGAGCGTATTTCGAGCGGGTTTATTGAAAGTAATGCTATGCTAGTATTCAACTAAGTTATCCGCGCAAATGATTCAATCGTATAACAGCCAAATTGGCTAACCAGCAGAGGCGTCGCATGATATGAAATTGATATTAGTATTATCTGTGTATAAGCCATTGTTTATCTTAGTCTTTCGCTGTAATGATGGAATAACTGATCGGCTTACGCCTTAATTCTTAAACCATAATCAACCAACCTTGTCCTCATTCTAAAGCGACTCTTACCAACGTACTTATTTTCTGGCTCCCTCTCTCTCTCTCTCTCTTTCGTTCTCCCGAAATTCTTCTTGACTAATTTCCGCTTCTTGACCACTCGATCGTCCTCTCGACCTCAATCTCTGACAAACGGAGTGCCGCGCCACGGGCAATACGATACCATGGCTGGGTATTATTGGCGCTTAGCTTAGCCCACCCTACTGGTTCCCGATTGCATCACCATTGCCCGACATGCATATGCCTGTCAGCCTATCATTCTTTGCAAACCGAATAGCTTCATGGGTGACAGTTTTTAGATTCGTTAAGGGGGACTTCGGTATTTAATTTTTATTTGTGACACATGTTTTTAACATTTTTCCCTGAACGCTGATCCTTTCAAGAGTATTGTGTAAAAGTTTTGGATCAATCGAGGAAAAACTGTCAAAGATACAGATTTTTGAAAATCCGCATTTCATACAAGGCTTCATGCAGCCCGCTACTTTGAAGAGCGTTTCCCTAAACCAACGTTTTCAAAGTCGGTGCCCATCGTACCATAAAAACTACTGGGCTGATCGTTTTGAATTTTTTTACACATACTCTGTACACTTTTTTCCAGGTAGTCCCGTCAAGATTTAATGAAAATTGTTTATACTTTTTTTTAAACAAATCTGTATAGTTCGTTTTTATGGCAGAATCGCAAAAAGCATCACTTTTTCAACTTCAAAAATCTGCAAAAAATCGAAAAATTGCAATATCAACAAGAACTCTCCTGGGCTACCTAGATAAACTTATAATCTTTCTAACGAATATCGATTTGTATTTTTTTGATGACCCGTCACGCAGCTACGATGGGCACCAGAAAAAGGATCTTTTCGAAGACACGACTGCCTAAATTTGATGGCATGGATTCATGTTTTAATGAATGTTGCTCAAAACAATACCAAATATTCTTCAAAAGTTGTAGACTATTACGTCATTTACTTGAAAAAATACAGTTTAAAGGTTACGTCACGAAAAATCGTTAAAAACGGGCCTTTTTTTGGCCCGAAAATACCGAAGTCCCCCCTTAAGGGTTCAACATACGAACAATGTTTTGCATTAAAAGTGTTCGCTCATCAGGCAATTTTTGCTTCAATTTTCAATGCAACTGTTGATTGGTATAGAATCTGTTTACCTGCACCGCTCGTAACAATATTAATTTAAAAAAAAAGAACAACAACATCTAGACGTATAAAACTCCATGTTACGCTGCTCGGTTTTTGTTTGTAACGAGCGAAAACAATCCTTCCATTCGAAGGATATGTTCGCCCCAAAGAAAACCAAAGCAAAACGTGTGGCTAGCGAACATATTGCATCACAATTGCACCCTAAACGGCTTCAGACCGTGCCGGTCGAGTTCGATCGAGAACAATCTTGCAACTGCGATCTTATTCGACCGCGTGTATCTCTGTGTGTACCATTCACCATCATTCCGTGCCGCAAATTGGTGAGCTTCTTTGGTGGCGGGTGCACCAGCGACAACAAGCAAGAAGGGATCGCAACATGCGGTCGGCTTCGTACGTGCCGCGGCCAACGTGTGCTTCTTCTTTTTTTTGTAATTCTCTTCCTATTCCTCTTCCTCTTCGTTTGCCTTTGTTATTTTTTTTTTTGTACGCTCCTCTTCCTCGTCGTCTTCGCTATCGCGCTATCCTAATGTTGCAAAATGTAGCACAACAAAGCAATTGGAACAGTTGGGAATGGGGAATGACGAATGCTGCTGCTGCCCGGACCGAACTGGCATCATCATCATCATCCCCCCTTCTCCTTTTTCGCTCTCGCAATGCATGCCCCTTTCTGTGATAATGTTTCCAAGGCGAATTCCAAGCGAACCAAAGTGATCCCCATGTTTCGCACCCCGTTCCGTCCCCTCTATCTCTCTCCCGCTAGCTCTCTTATCTATTGATACCACACACACACATCCGGTATCCAAAAGCAACAAAAAAAAAGAAAGGAAAACTCGAATCCAAAAAACCTCTCCGCATGCCCGTACCGCGTGATGACTAATGTGTATGCGGCGTGGCCACCGGTCTCTGGTTCCCCCCCCCCCCTCCCAATGCGAAGCGGACGCCGGCTGAGGTGATAAGCCGATGATATGATGAAATTGCACGTGGCGTCGTCGCGCCTCGAGCCTTTTGATATTGGTTCCCGAGGAGCTGCCCGGGGTGCCCGGGGGTGAGGCCGATCAAAGGCCATGCCACAAAGCACCCCCCCCCCCCTCCCCCCCTTGTCCACGTCTCAGTCTGCACCATGGGCTTTCTCTTCTCTTGTTGCACCTGGTCCTGACCATATGGGCGAGACACGCTGCTCACTCTCCATGATGGCCTGTATGTGCGCGGCCACCCCACACAGAGATCAACCTGGCTGGCTGGTGCGATGGCGGCGCGATGTTTGCGTTGTGTGTCTCTTGTTGTGTCTGATGAGCGCCTTCCTGGCAGCGAAGCAATAGCGTCATGCTCGCACACCATTGGTGGAACCGGCTCCCGCTCTCTCTCTCTCCCTCTCTCTCTCTCTCTCTCTCTCTCTCTCTCTCTCTCTCTTGTCCCCAACAATCCCCCCCTCCCTCCCCATAAACCTTCGCCGCGTAACTCAACACGCCTGTGGCATCTCGCAATCGAAGGCGGCGTATCGCTCTCTCTCACTTTGTCTCTCTGTCAAAGGGTCGCAAGCACCTTGCACCAGTGCGGCCTCGTGCTCCACAAATCGCCCCCCCCCCTCCACCTGCCCCCCGCAACTCACGCCGAAAGCGATGCGTCATCACGCGCCCATCACCACCCCACCGATGACGTCAGCTCCGACCGGCACCGGTTCCGTTCCCAGGTTTGTTTGTTCCGGACTATTTGCCGTGTTGTGTTCGCGTCGTCTCTTTTGTGTGCCACTCGAATTCCAACCTCGGATCGCATTTGAATTTGTTTTTTTTTTTTCTTTTTTAGATTATGACCTAAAAGTGAAGGAGGAATGGCACGACTGAAATGATGCCACTTGAATGCCAATACACACTGAGAATCAGATAAAAGAAACACACTGTGGGACTAGAACAGCAACCTAAGATCCGCGGAAAAGCCCCCCCCCACCATTGTTTTTTAGAAAGCACACAAAAATTACTGCCAGCGAGAAGAAGAATATTATGATCTTCATGGCAGACGTCCACGCTTTCCCTGCCATATAGTGCACAACAAGGGAGAAGGGGGGGGGGACCTCTCCTCGAAGCCATCAGGAATCTATTTGTTGTTGTTGTTTGGAGCCTTTTTGGCAGCCAATGCGCCGCCCATTACGCCGCGTGCCTTTAGTGCGCTGCTGCTGCTGCTGCTCCGCAAAAGAGGGGCGACCGGACGATGATGATGACGTCGGTCCGCCCATTGTTGTCCGCCCTGTCGTGTCACTCACACCACGGAGCTGGCGTGTGAGCGCCACGACGGAGACACACATGTGATCGATCCGCGGTATCCGCTAACTCTGGTGGCTGGTCGCGGTTGGAGCCACGTACACTCAGTGCGCCCCGCTTCTCAGTGTCTGTCATGGCGTGCGTGAAGGAGTTAACGGGATGCGAGAGTGTGCGAGAGAGAGAGCGAGCGAGCGAGCGAGCAAAACAGGCGATAAACGAGCGCCAGATAACGAGAGCGAGCAAGCGAACGAACGAACGAACGAACGAGCATCATCATTCGAGAAGAAGCAATTCGCGGAAATTCGATGAATCGGCGGCCGCGTGCGAGCGCGAATGTCCTCCCATCCCCGCCCCCCTCCCGGTCACGCCACACTGGGTTTCCCAACCTGCCACATCCATCGCCTCTTCCGTGTCTCTTCGGCTTCGGATGGAGGGTGCGTCTTATGTGTGCTTCCAGCTGCCGATTTCGTCATCCCGTGCGTCCGCCCCAAAAACCTTCGTGCTGCCTCCGTTTCGGTTTTTCAGCCAAGCACACTCAAAACGGCACGTTTTCACTCGGCCGGCGGGATGTTTTGGTTTGGTTTTTTTCTTTTTTTTCCACCCCGGGGGCCACCCCGTCCCAGGTCACACGTTTTTCCGGAAATTCCGATTCGTCACCAACGGGTTTTAGGCGCCGGTTGGTCGGCGTGCTCGTGCTTTCGCTCGCCCGCTATGCTTGATGGCGCCCTTTAAAGAAGGGGGGGGGGGGGGGGGTAACAGGATGCCCGGACCGGACATTCCAGCACGCGGTTCGCTGGTGTTGGTGCTGTTGGCGATCGTGGTGCGAACGGGATCGAGATCGTGTTGTTTTTTTTTTTTTTTTTCGTCGAGGGCATATTATTGGGCCAATCGTTGCCGGGTGCAGTTGCAATTGCAATCGCCACTATCACCGCACGCTGCTGGGTGATTTTTACACGCGCGAGTGTGTGGCCGTGTGTGCACAAGGTTTCTATTTCCGATCTATAACAATCGGCTCACGCCATTCTCCAGACCAGAAAACCAGAAGCAGTGCCAACCAGTTGTTGTTGTTGTTGTTGTTGTGGTTGGTGTTGCGGTGCAGATTTCTCAGGTTCGTTAACGTATTTTCGTATTTCCGGTCCCTCGTTGTTCGGAAACTCTCCTCCATCACGAAGGGCATCGCTTTACGCCCTATTCTCAGTAACAGATACACTAACAACAACAACAAAAAAAAGACATTTTACTGACAAAAGATAATAACAGTAACAAAAAAATTTACTTTTGCTTCATTTACCGCTTGTAAGCAACATTGGCATGCTATGTTGATCATGATCATTGTTTCAATTTTACATTTACACCGTACACTGTCATCAAAACACTCTCCTGTAGATCCATCTTTTTTTTTGCAAAACCATTCAGCCTTAAAATTCCGATCAAAATGATTCGGCAATGCTCCGAGCAGGAACACAGACAACAAGAATATGGGCTACTTCAATATCTTCTGCTGAAACGCTCATGAGTGCGAAACAAATGCGGAGAGACCGCTTTTACATACAAGATTGCAAGATGATGCGCCTGATGCTGCCCCAGCAGTAGCAGCAGCAGCAGCAGCCGCAGCAATTCGCACACTTCCGAGGTCGAGGTCGGCCCCTTCGGTGCGAGGTTTTTATTTTATCGATAGAAAGAGAGACCGTGGCAGGGGGTGGGGGGGGGGGGGGCATATGGACTTCAACATTGGTTTTTTTTTTTTTTTTTTTTTTGTTGTTAAACGTTTCACCCCAGGGTCGCACTGTTATTTGCACCTCCACCATCGTCGAGTGTAGCCTTTGAGTCGCAAATAGATAAGCCGCTCGCTCGGGCGGCACACACTCGCGCGACGCCGTTGTACGTTTTCGCCACATTTTCGTGGTCATCGTTTGTGTGGTTGGACCGGGGAAGCTGCACTACCAGCAGCAGCAGCAGCAGCAGCAGCAGCAACAGTAGCAGAATGTCTGAAATGACCTACCTGACCCCCTCCGCTGTCTATATGGTGCGGCATGTAATTCAATTAACCGGTGACAACGTCCACGACGGCGGCGACGACGACGATGATGATGACGATGTACCCTTGCGGATGCAAGCGACACAACACGTGACTTCCAGCTAATATTTAGGGGGGTGGGAGGGCAGCATGCAAGTTTGGTGGCTCGCGCAATACGATCACACGGCAGGTTCGGCGAACCGATTGCAACACACCGGCTTGCTGCTGCTAAGGGGGCATCCCCAGCTCTGTCGCCCCCGGTGCCGGACCACCCGTGGCATGATGCTGCTGCTGCATGGCGAAAAGCGGACAATGCGGTCAACTGTTGTGTCCAGTCTTGGCTCGAGGTCCGCGCGGGCTTCCAATTGGAAATGGTGGTGCAGGGGGAGGAAGAGGAGCCGCGGAAAGGGAATGGGGATTTTCGGTCACTCACGAGGCACTCACGTCACGGCAAGTGGCGAACTCGTTTTTTGGGGGGAATTCCCACAAATAGCCGGTGTGTTAGCCGTCGCTAACAAGCCATTAAACGGACCTGCGACAGAGAGAAGGAGTGAGAGAGAGAGAGAGAAAAAAAAAAGAGAACCCTGTCGAGTGGTGGTGGTGGCTTACAAAGTCGCAACAACACAGCAACAGCAACGGGAGGGTTACTTAGCGGTAACCGCAAAGACCCTGGGCGGGCTCTCTGCCACCCCGGGGCCCGGGGGCACTCACGCGTGTGAGTGAGTGTCACTATAAATTGGCCAGGAACCGTGACGTAGCCGTAAGTCCGTAAACGACGCTCGAACCGAACGGAACAGAGCTAGAGTCCTAGAGTCCGGAGGCAACTTCTCTACCCCATATTTGTTCTTCTTTTGCCTGCCGCGTGCACCATCCCCCCCCCCACCCCGCGCAAAAATCTACCTCCAGCGCCGCGTGCGTGTGACAACACAACAGTATTCACAGTATTTCGTGTGCAGTTGGTGTGCAGTGGCCAGTGTTCAAGTGTCCAGTGTGTTGTAATTTGTGTTTCCCCGTCCTAGGTGTGGTGATTTGTATTTGTGCCGAATGCGCCACAAAGTGTAGGTCGCTACTACTCCCCGCACTGCTCCAGCACTGAACCCCCACTGCTAGAGCAAGAGCTCTCCCGCCAACAATCAACGGCAGCGAAAGACACACCAAACGGCCCCCGACCACCGGGTTCAGCAAGCCAAGCCAAGCCAAGCCAGCTTGCTATCATAATAAGCCACACAGATCGCGTCGATCGGTCCGTGATCGTGGTGAACGCCTACAGAGAGAGAGAGAGAGAGAGAGGGAGAAGGCTCCTAGTACACCGGGCCCCCTCCCGGGCGCGCCATTGTTGTTTAGTGTGTCCGCGAAACGAAGCAAGCAAGCAAGCAAGCAAGCAATCAAGAACAACTCTGCACAAACGGGCTACTGAGGAATTTGTGGGGGGGCAAAAAAAAAACCCCGTCAAGTAAACGAGCAACTCGCCACCCCCCCCCCCACACACCCCAATCCTCGCCAGTAACCCGCCCCGAACAAACGGCCGGCCAAATGACGAGGGATGATAACGTGCTGCTGAATGATGTTTACTTCAATGCGTACAACACCAACTCACCGCTCACACCGCTAACGCCGATAAGCAAGCTCGTAAGTAACCCCCCCCCCCCCCCCCCCCCGCTTTTGTTCATCCCCTTCAAGAGAAGAAGCAAAATAAAAAATCCGATGCGTTCCAAAGAAAAGAAGTAAAAAAAAATGGCTACCAATGGCCCCGGCTGCACCGAGATGAGACGGTGACGGATTGTAAATCCGCCATCACCAGTACCCGCCCAAAACCAACCCCAAACAACCACCCGCCGTCGTTGAGAGAATCTTCCGGAAGCGGGTGGTGCACCCAACTGCGACGAATCTGGCGGCGCACACCACGAACACACACTCACACACATACACGGCATGCTGTGTGTTTGCTGATTTGTGTTTGGAGTTTTTCGGCGCGTCCGCCATTTTGTGGTGCGCCAAAAAGGCGCTTTGCGCAATAATCGGCGGGAGGCGTGCCAGCCACCCCACCCAGCCTTATCAGTGTTGCCGCCAGCCAGCCAGCCAGCCGGTCCCAAACGGTGCCTGCTGCTGCTGCTACAAGGGATGATAACACGCACACCCTCACACACACGTGCGCGGAGTAGTAACTGCGCCGCACCGAGCCCGCGGCGATCACGTTCGCACAGGAATTTAATGCTGATTCATACCACCCCTCGACGATCACCACCCCCCCCCCCCCCGCCCCCCTAATGACCCGAATGAGGCTAGTGTTTACGGACAGGAATACCAACACAGGGCCTCCAGCAGGACCTGTTGTTGTTGTTGTTGCAAGGTGTGTGCGTTGTTGGTGCGTGGTGGCCATTAACCCGTATAAGCCACCTTCGGGTTCGCGAGCTGCTAATTGTTTGGCGCGGGGAGCGCTTTTGGACACACTGTATTTTTTGTTGTTGTTGTTGTTTTTTTCCGGTTTTTGCATTGATGTCGAGGGGCCACAACGTTGGCGACACCATTTGTGCGCGTCCCCCTTTTTTTTCCTTGGCCGTTTGGGGTGTAAAAATGGCGGTTCCTCTTTATCTGTCTCTGCCTCTCGCTCTCTCTCTCTCTCTCCCCCCCCCCCCCCCGTTCCCTTCCCGCCCTGGTCGCCGCTCCTCAAACAATCAACAAGCCCAGCGCCGCGCGCGGTCCATTTATCGTTATCTGTGCCGCTTTCACGGCGCGATACCACCACCACCACGGGGATGATGGTGGTTGTTGTGCGACGGAATGCTTTCTCAGTTTGCCCGCCGATCAAATAGTGCCGTACTGGAAGCCGCTGTCACACATGTCGCCGACCGCCACCCTCACAAAGCGCAGCACACAACAAAGGAGTCGCCCGACGCGCGGGGTCTTTGTGGGGCGTTTCCTGGAGCAACCCCCCGGGAGCGGAACTGGGAGAGGAATGTGGGAGTAGAACGCACACACTGTGGGAGAGAGAGGGGGCACAGAGGTTGATGATCATCGTGGTCGTGGTGGCCATATTTGGTCATACGTCGTTGTCGTGGTCGCCATCTTGCGCCTTTCATCGATGCGCCCCGAACGCGCGTGTTGTTGTCAATATTATTTAATTAACGAACCGCTGGAAGGGGGCGCAGGGGGTGCTGGCACTACAGGTCAGCTGGTGAGAGAGAGAGAGAGAGAGAGAGCAAGAGAGAGAGAGAGGGTGAGGATTGCTTCGCGGAATGTCGCACCTTTACAGCGCTGAAGGGGGTTTTTCCGTCGAATGCAACAAAAAAAACAAAACCACAACATCGCCATAATGAGGATAGTGATGGAGGCAAAGAGAGAGAGAGAGAGAGGAGAGAAATAGAGAGACACAGAGAGAGAGAGAGAGATCATTCGATCACGGACACTAGTAGTACTCCAGCGGGTGGGTCACCAGCGAACCCACCCCCTAACACCCCAATAGGGGTGCACGCACGCACGCACGCATCGTGACACGTGTGTGTTGGTGTGTTGGAGACAGAGAACACTACGCACTCAACCATTCCGTCCCGGACTCCAATCGAATAGTAGTGGCCCAAGGTCATCACGCAAGGGAGGGCGCGCAACACCTGGCATGGCTGTGGCGGGTGGTGAGGGTAAGGGGGTGGCAATGTGCCCTCTCTCCCTCTCTCACGCGAGCGCGCGCGCGCGCTCGCTCGTGGTGCTAGAACTAACGCGAACATTCTAGAAGCTAGTTCGACGCGCACCCCGTATCTACCCCCTACCCCCATCACCACCACCACCACCACCAGCAGCTGTCTGCAATTCTCCACTCTCTTTCTCTCTGGGAACGTATGTGTCGCCATCGCGTCGGGGTCATTGTCGTCGTCGTCGTCGGTGGTGATAATTGAAGAGCAGAACAAGTTCGATTTAACCAGCCGCCCCCCTTAAGGATCATCTCCCCCCCCCCCCCCCCCCCCCCAGGAAGGAAGAGGCTGTGCCTTGACCAGGCCACACCACGGGGCAATCAATCGCAATTGCATATAAATCCGGGCAGAAGGGCAGCGATGCGTACCAGGGGGCGTTTCCTTTCACACAATACCATCCACCCCCCCCATCCCCCAAATACACACAAACATGCGAGGAGCACACTTGCCCTTATCTGTTTCTCTCTATCTCTCCGCTAGCGTTCCGAGGTTTTATTTTAGCATCGAGTGATTTTGGAACATTTGCCATAACCTCCCGGTTATGGGGGGGGTGGGTGGGCGTGCTGTTTCCGGTTTTGCAACAACCTCCCCCCCCCCCCCTCCTCCCCGCACCGTCTGAGTGGTCACTGGATCACTGGATTTCCAATTGCGCACCCACAGAGAGACAGAGAGAGAGAGAGAGAGAGATCGCGTCTGTGAAAGCGGCAAGTGCGAGAAGCGCTTCTTTATCTCGCGTGTCGCCATGACATGTCTGGCCTTGGTGTTGTACTTGCCCTCCTCCCGAACAATGCACAATGCACTCTCTCTCTCTCTCTCTCGTTCCGGCTCTCTGTCTCTCTCTCTCCACACTCCATCGGATATGGCGTGGCACGCATTCCTTGTTCCACCCTGCGTGTGCGCCATTTTGAAGGGTGGTGGAGGGGAGGTGTAGAGATCACAAACACACTATAGTGATGGAAGGCTGCCGCGTTCTCCTTTTTGGCGAAGGCGCGGCGTTCTTTGTCGGCGGCGAAGAGTGCCTCGGGACACTAAAAAAACGAAAAAAGAAAAAAAAAAAACGACAGTCAATTGCAGTCCGCCGTCGGGGAAGCAAAGGAGTTGACAAGGAAGGGAGGGTGCTTCTAGCCGTGGTTGGTGGGTTTTGTTTGCGACTTTGGGGTCCAAACAAAAAAAAAACAAAGGTCCATTTCCAAAGCCGACCCCGCCACAAGATTGCAATTTTTGTTGTAACATTAACATGGTCGCCAAATTAAGGGGGGAGCTTTGGTAGTTTTTTTTTTTGCGACACATATTTTTAACATTTTTCCCTGAGTGCTGATCCTTGCACGAACATTGTGTACAGTTTTTGGATCAATCGAAGCAAAACTGACAAAGTTATAGATTTTGGAAAATTCGCCTTTCATACAAGGCTCCATGCAGTTCGCTACTTTGAAGAGCGTTTCCCTAAAACCAACGCCTTTTCAAAGTCGTTACCTTATAAACCACCGGACAGATCGATTTGAAATTTTTCACACACAATCTGTACACTTTTTTTTCAGGTAGACCCTTCAAGATTTCACGAAAATTGTTGATACTTTTTTTTAAACAATTATGCAAAGCTCGTGTTTTTTTTTTGGCAAAATCGCAAAAAGCATCACTTTTCATCAACTTCAAAAATCTGCCAAAAATCGAAAAATTGGAATATCAAAAAAAAAAAACTCTCCGGGGCTACCTAGATAAACTTATAATCTTTCTAACGAATATCGATTTGTAAACATTTCAGATGACCCGTCATGTCGCTACGATGGGTACCGTGAAAAGTACCTTTTCGACGACATGCCTACCAAAATTTTGATGCCATGGATTAATTTTTCAATGAATGTTGCTCAAAATAATACCAAATATTCTTCAAAAGTTGTAGACTATTATGCCATTTACTTGAAAAAATAATGTTGAATGGTTACCTCACAAAAAATCGTCAAAAACGGGCCTTTTTTGGCCCGACAATACCGAGTTCGCCCCTTAAGGGGGGGGGGGGGGGGGGATCTTCAAATTGGCGAAGCTAGTGATCGGTCACTGACAGTTGGTGCGAGTGTCGTCTGTAAATGCAATTGAAATCCTTTTTTTCTAACATAAATAGTTAACCGAGAGAAAGCGAGAGAGATGGGGTTGCGGAATTACGGGGATTTTATGGCCACTAAGCTGCTGGACAATTGAAAAGGGAAAGAACGCGCCTGTCGAGGAGGGGTTCCACGCTTTAGTAACGTTATTTCAAGCTTTTTTTTGTTGTTGTTGTTGCTGACAATGCTGGACGGATAACATTCCACCAACTAAACACAGTAAACCTCCGAATTTCCTGGTCAGCATCGATCGATTAGTTGTTCTCGGTTTGTCGATCGTTCGGCTGCTAGGACGGACCCCGACGACGACGACGACGCCTGTTCTAATGAGTGACCGTGAATGGGGGTGGGCAGCCGGGTAGGCGCCCTTTTGTCGCGCGCCAATTATGCGGAGATAGAGAGAGAGAGAGAGAGAAAGACACAGAGGGCCCAGACAGGCAGACGACGCGCGTGACGACCGACCGCGAGAGGGGCACATTCGTCGTCGTCGAATATCGAAAGGACGAATGAGCTCCACACTGGAACACCACAACGCACGCACGCACGCACACACAGAGTGAGTGGCAGAAAGCGAGAGAGAGAGAGAGAAAGAGAGACGCCTTTCCGGTTCAGTTCAGTGTGTCCAGCTTTGGGGCCAGCGAACTCCACGATGGGCGATCGATATATAGATTGATGAGGAAGGATAGCACCCCGAAATGGGGGGCGAGGAGGGGGATGGGGATGAGGAGAGAACAGTTCAATGTTTTTGGATGGCGACTCTGGTGGTCTTTTTGTGCCTTTTTTTTTCTCCAGCCAGGCATCCAGCCAGGAGCATCCCTGCCGGCCGGCCGGCCGGCCGGCAGCACCCTTCACCCTTGTGTCGGTGGCCACCGGGTCGCGGTCGGGTGGCGGTGGAATGCAGCTGTGCACGGATGCTGGTGGCCATCGCTAAAAATACGCTGATGGTGGCGGCGTGAGAATTTCGGCGAATTCTGCGAAACCACCCCCTTTTTACAACCCTTAATCCCCCCCCGCACCCCCTTCATCCTGGCTCGCGCAGCGAGAGAGAGAGAGAGAGAGAGAGAGAGAGAGAGAGAGAGAGAGAGGAGAGAGGAAGGGGGGATCCTTGTGTTCAATTGACGGAATCGCAATCACTCCAATATCGATCCCTTCTGACAGGAGAGAGACGGGGGGGTGGGTGTGAGACGACACCCCTAATTTGGGGCGGAAAACCCGCTGATCCGGATCCACAACATGACCGATGCTTGCACTCGCAACGCGTGCCTGCGAGCGTGTTTCCGAGCCGTGTTTGTTTTCGTTGCCTTTTCTTGTGTTTCTGGTGCGCGCGCGCGCACGCGTGTCTGTCTCTGTGTACCGGTGTGCGATTAAATCATCCTTTTAAAAATAAATTCCTCCTATTAAACACACATACACATACTCCCTCTCTTTCTCTCGTTCTCTCTCTCTCTCTCTCTCTCTCCGCCTGTCTGTCCCTCGAGTCTCAGCCTCACCTGTGCGAGCCTGCGCACGCATCGCACTCGATCGCAGCGATTTCGATGCTGTGTTGTGGGCGTGCAGTGCGCGTGCGCTCGTCACAGTTTGCGGACGCGACGAAACTGTGAACCCTCGGGGGGGGGGGTTGGTTCAGTCGAGGGTCCTTCCTCCCTGCGTGTAGAGGCGCTAGCAAGCGAGGCACTCTCGTTTTTGGGAGGCTTCCCTAGGGGTTTCCCCCCTTTTTTTGTTTGTTTGTTTGTTTTTGCTCGTGGCGCGACAACGAACGGCATCGACGAACGCGAACGCGAACACGAAAAAAAAAACAATTCGAAAACGAAACAATTTACACATCATCTACACGAGCGCGAGTGTGAGAGCAAGAGAAAGAGAGAGAGAGTGCTTCAGTTGTCCTAGTATTGGTTGTATCCGGTTCACAGGGACAGCAGCCTGCAGCATCAGCTGCATTATATCCCTTTTTTACGAAAAAACAAACCTCTCGATCGAGATAGCGAATACACGAACACATATAACACACATAATCCGCGAATTAACCTAGTGGAAGCCCCAAGAGCCAAGAGCAGCAGAGCAGAGCAACGAGTGCTAGAAGTGCGTGTTGTGGTGCGGGCCCAGCGACAACAATAACGATCGCGAGTAGAGAGCCTCTCTCCCCCCCCACCGCCGCCCGCTTCTGCGGGACCAACGAAATCTACCAAATCTCGAACGAACTCCGGCATCAGCCGGCAACCAAAGAAGCCGACGACGACGGCGAAGAACGACAAACGAGACGTGATCACGAGAAACGCGCGCGCGCGCGGTCACGATCATTATACGACTTCAGCGAAAGCGATCGAAAAAAAACAATTCATCGAGAGCACAAAGAGTGTGCGACGAAAGAACGGACGAACGGGCGGACGGACGAACGGAAATTATGGATGTCAGCGAATTTGCCAACTTTTTGGCGCGCGAGCTGCTACTGGAGCAGGTTGGCGGCCACCCCCACTTCCCCCCTCCTTCCCCCTGTTCACAAACCAAACTCGTATTTGGCGCGTCCGCCAATTAAGGACGAATCCTCTCGGTTCTCTGTCCAGAGTGATCTGATTTCAATTTCCAACCATCTCTTACATCTCAATCTAACAATGGTTCTCTCTCTCTCTCTCTCTCTCTCGCTCTCTTTGACTCTTTTCAGTTCGCACCATTCGAGGCCATCGGGGTGCACAGTGGCGTACCGACGCGCACCACACCGACACTGACACCGACGACGCTGAAGAACATCGAGCAGAGCATCATGGGGCTGACGAGTGACAACCAGATCAACCTGCCGTACCAGGCGGGCTTCGTGCCACCGCCGTTCCCGCTGGAGGAGCTGAGCCAGGATCGGGAAGCGAGCCAGGAGTCGTTCAGCTCGACGTCGAACGCGTCGTGGGCGGTGTCCGGTTCCGGGCACGGGTACGGTGCCGATGACGTCGACTCCAAGTCGTCCACCTCGACGCTCGATCCACCACTGTCCACGAACTCGTCGTCGAACGCTCGGGGGGCCAGCGGTCAGCGGTATGGTGCTGTTACCGGTGCCACCGGGCGTCCATCCTCGGCCATCGGTGTGGATGCTACCGTAGGAGGAGGAGGAGGAGGAGGAGGAGGGGCAGGCGGCGTTGCAGTAGGAGCTGCCTCAGTCGCAGCCCCTGCGTCCGCTTCGGGCGGGCGCACCCGTCGCAACGTTGGTGGCCGCCGTCCCCACAAGCCCTCGAATCTGTCGCCGGAGGAGGAGGAGAAGCGGCGCATCAGGCGCGAGCGTAACAAGCAGGCGGCGGCCCGTTGCCGGCGGCGCCGCGAAGACCACACCAACGAGCTGGTGGATGAGACCGACCAGCTGGAAAAGCAGAACCAACAGCTGCACCAGGAGGTCCAGTCGCTGAAGCAGGAGGTGCAGCAACTCGAGCGGATCATGGACTCGCACCGGGACCAACCGTGCCAGCTGCGGAATCGGCGCACTGGCACCACCGGTGCTGCCGCCGGTGCTGGTGGTGGTAACAGCAACGCCGTACCAGCGGTCCCACCCGGTGAACAGCAACCGCCGCCGGTGGTTCTTCCCGCCGCCGGTGGTAATGGTGGGCTCGCCAGCAATCCGGCGACCCTACTGTTGCCCCTGATCAAAACGGAACCGGAAGAGGATCTCGCGGACATTCCGCAGCACCACCAGCAGCCACAGGACGATCAGCAGGATGCCTACATTGCTCGCGGTGCACCGCCGATGAAGAAGTAGGTTTTTGTTTTTGTGGTTGTTTTTGTGTTTCGGTGTTACCCATTGCCATTTGCGATTACTAATCACTCTCTCACAACGCTTCGTGTTATTTGCAGGATAAAGATACCGCCGAACCAAAGCGACAGCCTGGAAACGCCAACCCCGACCACCGTTTTTCCGCCACACTCGCTGCTCAGTCCGGGGCTGACCGGGGTCAAGCTGAGTGGCGGCGCAGCCAGCAATAATGGCAGTGGAACCGGACGTCGTCCCGATCGTCCGCGTAGTCTGCTGATCGGTACCGCCGCCGGCATGCTCAACAGCAATGGCCATTCGGCGTTGGCCGGTAGTGGTGCTGGTGGGGTTGCTGCCGCTGCTGCGGCTGCTGCTGCGGTGGCGGCGGTTGGGGGTGGCCTTTCCACACCCTCGAACGGGCTCTTCAACTTCGACAGCCTGATGGAGGGTGGCACCGGGCTGACGCCGATCGCGGCCCCGATCAGCTTCCCGCCAAACCGGAACCCGCTCGAGCTTATCACACCGACCTCGACCGATTCGTCCAAGCTGTGCAGCCTCTAAGAAAGAAGCGAGCGAGCGAACGACGACCGATGTGCTCAACCGAAAGCCCACCCCGACCCCCCTCTCTCTCTCTCTCTCTCTCTGTCTCTCCGGCGCCGCATCAGTCCACGCCCTCTCTCGACATATTCTAAACGCAATACGCGAGGCTCCAGTTGGGGTCTGTGCCTTGCCCGCTCCGTATTCCTGTTGACTCTTTGTCCCGTTCCATTTTTGTAGTGTTTACCAGCAGCCCCCAACCTTCTCTCTGTAACTCTTTCTCTCATCATACAGTCGTTGTACAGCGGAGGTACAGATGGAGACACAGAGAAAAAGAAACAGGAATAGCGATAAGAAACGAAAGAGAGCGAGAGTGAGAGAGAGAGGGCAAATGAGGGACTCGGATTTTTATCTCATTCACATCCGTTTGGGGACGGTGTTTGGGGATTTTTTTTCCCCATTCTCGAGTTTTAACAAAAAAAAACAATTATTTTTGTTTCGGCAATTAGCGGTTAAGCAATGAGGAAAAACG
>NC_064879.1:3190543-3218043 GCF_943734665.1 Anopheles aquasalis
TCGAGTTGCAAAGTTTTCTTTTTTTTTTGTTTAATGTTTTGGCCGATCACGCCCGCCGTCGTCGCAAACAACTCTTCCAACACCGATTTTCAAGTTAATTGTTTTACTGATTAAAGGATTTTTGTGTTCTTTTTTCGGTTCATTTTCTGTTTTCCCGTCCGCTGGAATGGTCACAGTGTCTGCCAAGAATCACACCATTGGTTCCGCTAGTTATTCTATTAGCACATTGCTAATTCTATTGGCTATATACATTGCTTGCTTCGCCACAAAAATAAGAAGAAATACCCCGCCTTATCATACTCAAACCGGAAGAAAACCAATGCTTGCCCATTGGATTGTCACGTGAAACAAAACTAAATCCTAGTAGTTGTAGGCCTTGCTTTGAGTATTGACGAGAGCATGCCTAGGCTTCTGAAAGACTGTTGAGCCACGAGCCAGGAGCACGGTTGCCAACACCCTCAAATCGGGCTAGCCAATCCAGGATTCATTCTGTTACTGCGCCAAGCAAACCGGAGGCCGAAATGTTGAATTGTATGGCCTTTCTTCCCTTTTTTAGATTGTATCATTTCGCTTCACAACATTTTATGGCATGACATCTCGGCATTTACCTCCGTCATGGCAAAGAGTTTCTTGCTGTACCAGCCAACAAACCGGTTTTTTTTAACAAATATCGTTCAAATTCTCCAGCAGTTTTTGCTCGTGTTGCCATCGTACATACAACATGCACCTCGTATGGGGTAGTGCTGGGTCTACACGTATCTAGACAGTCTGGGAAATTGATGGGCGAAAAGGTGACTGTCCTCCTAAGCTATTAACATCCTAAAAAGGCTTCACCACACTGCAGTCACACATTGTTGCTGGTTGGTTGTAGCAGGTTGTCATTTGCCACCGTTAACTGCACGCAGCTTAAGCAACTTCGTAGTTGTGGTAGAGTGATCTTAAATCTTCTTCACTCCCAGCTTCATGGGCCCGCTGCCAGCACCCACGGCACGGGCTGCTCGCCTGGCTTCGAGCTCACGCTGCCGCTGCATTTTCTTCTCTTCACGTTTCCGCCGTGCTTCGTCCAGCTTCAGATTTCCTGCAAAATTAAAGCAATGTGTATAAAAAATTGTACAATACGCAGCATTGTGTAGCGTAGCGCAGCTGTCATTCTCGGTACAAATGTTAACTCTCGCAAAAAGAGGTACTATGAATATGCAACGAAGTGTAGAGGAAAAATGGTCACTAAAGACACTCCAACCGAAAGAAGAGAAATTCTATATAATGCGAACAACGAAAGTTAGTGAGGAGTAACGGGTGCGATCAAGCAACGTAGTTTTAGTTATCCATTAGTAATATGTATTCTATTTACAATTGAACGATTTATGGAGATTAGATAAGATTAGGAATCAACACAAATTAAAGAGAGAGAGAGAGAGAGAGAGAGAAAGAGAGAGAGCGAAAGAAAGCGTGCTTGAAGTGAGACGAAACGTACATGAAGTGTACAGTTTACTTTTCTGTCGATCGCAGACTAAGCTGACGTGATGATGATGATGATGATGAGGATGATGATGGTGATAAAATCTGACATGGCTAGAGAAGGTGAGCGGTTGAAACAAGGATATCTGTAGCTGCTGGTAGAGCATATTCTCAGCACCCCTTCCTCCGATTGTGGAAGTGACTTCTCCGATGCAAACGATGAACAACGATATCGTCTGTACAATATGTGTGCGTTTATGCGGTTCGATTTGAAAGTTTTTAAATTTCATTTGGTTTGGTTAGTTGTAGCATCGTAGGTTAAAGCAATACGAGCATGAGAGAGGAAAGAAGAGAGAAACAGAAGAGAAACGTTAATAAAATGAGCGTCGAAATGGTGATCCGACGCAGTAGCGTGATCTACGGATGCTATTGTTATCTATGAGGGCCAAAAGTAATACACATGTATCAGCATGAAATAATAACAGACCCAAAATACGAGAACAGTGTTACAAAGAAGAGTCTCACACATGAAAGGCCGGACAACGGACCGGCGGTCTGACCGAGCTTTGCTTAACATATCCATATGCGCTCTACTTTCTGGGTATGAATCACTTAAAGTAGTTAAATGTTTTAAAACAAGACATGTATGTGCATGCTTACGCATAATGCGCACTAGTGGTTTACTGACCCGTGGTTGGTTCATCCAGTGGCTCGAAGTCTCCTTCGCCCCAACCATCGCCACCGTTGTTCCAGCTAGAGGTGCTGGTTGTGGTTGTGTTACTGGTGGCGGTCACCGGTGCCGCACCTCCAGCTGCCGTACTATTCAGCAGGTTGTTCATGTTCTTCATCGCGATCATCTTGCTTGGGCTGCCCGTGTGATTCAGTAGGTTGTTGTTGTTGTTCGTGGTGCTGGCGGTGGTACTGCTGCTGCTGTTGCTGCTACTACTGTTGCTGCTGTTGTTGAAACTACTGCTGCAGTTACTACTGCCCTTTACCACCGTGCTACTAGTCACCGAGGAGCTGGTCGTGTTGTTGGTGGTACTATTATTGCTGCTACTACCGGCTGTGGTGATAGGGGTGGTAGCGGTGATGCTCGTGCCCGCAGAGTTGATAGTGGTTGGGCTGTTGATCGACGACAGCGCTCCAGCGTACGGTGACGGGCGCATCACCGTCGCCGCGTGCTTCTGCTGCTGCGTTTGCTGATTGTGCTCATCTTCGTCCTTTTCGTTCAGTTCCGTTTCATTCTGTCCAATGGCAAAATTTATCAAATACATTAATATACAGTATGTGACCTCCATGCGGGTGAAGTTCTTACCGGATCCTCCTCCAAGCTGCCCCAGTCCTCGTTGTCCCAACCGTCACGCACGTCACTTACACTGCCGACCATGTTGAGAGTGGTGTTCAGCTGGTTCGACGTTCCGGCCATTGGGCTGCTTGGATCCTGCGAAGTCTACCAGGTGAAGATAAATCGTAGAGGCGGGTAAGTGATTTTTTTTCTTCGAACCCTATCAAAACCATGCCGTAATGGCTGGCTGCTATCGCAACTTACGTCCATGTCGCCCCAGTTTTCTTGGTCCCAATTGTCCGGACCGTAATCGCTAGCCGATGCCGAAGTATCGGCACTTTCGTGCTCCAGCGAGGTCATCGAGGTGACGCTGCTAGTAGTGGTCGAAATGCTGCTACTCGATGGTTGCTCTGTTATTGTGTAGTAAAAAAAACGAATTGGTTTTAATTTCCATTCCTCCCACTATCGAACAACGCACAAAATTATAAAAAGCTTATAGTGTTTTGAAAACAAAGTCAGAGAGAAGGACAGCTTGGACAAACGTAACGAGCGCACGAGACAGTAACCGTGGCGTCGCGGCACGTTAAAGTACGCACGAAACGAACAACGAAACAGAGACAGAGCATAAAACGAAACGCATATTCTGTGGCACGTGTGTAACAAAACATCGACCATGGGCAACGGGTAGCCGAACGCAGGATTGAGTGTGATTAACGAGTGGGTGAGGCTCACGATCAAGGAGAATAAACAGTAATAATTGGCATTATGGCATTTGCCTGCGGCGTGGTGCTACTACATACCCAAAGAAGCAGGTTTACTCAATGTTTTACCGGTTAAAGGCGGGCGCGGCCGGGCAGTATCGCTCTGACTGCGGTAGAATTTGGCTGTCACGGCGGTCACGGCCCAACCGGCCCAGGTGGCGGCCGCGTTACCCAGCGAAGGCGTAGCCGTGTGGACGTCAGCCTCTGTCAAAACAAAAAAAAAAGGAAAACAAAAATGATATCGAACTGATTCGGGAATATTCTCTCACACCTACGCCTCGTTACAAACTCACCCATGCTCTCCCGGAGACTGGGATCCTCGGACACCTTTTCCAGCTTGCCGAGAAAGCCGCGAATCGTTTTGAATGCCGGATCGCGCACCGACTTCTCCGGGTCCATCGTCAAGGGGCAGAGGGCGGGCAGAATGCGGGTCGCGACCTCGTTAAGCAGGAAATAGTGCTGGGTGGCGGCTAGCGCTAGGATGCCGGCGACGCGCGACGGTGGAAAGGGATCCCGCATCGCGCGTATGAATGCCGACACAAGCACACGTTGCCGTACCTATCACACATCACAATCAATTCCGGTCATTCATCGGCCGTGCATCAGAAATGGGTACAAACGGGCCGGGGTTGTGGTAGACAGTACTACAAACCTGTGGATGCAGATGCGGCGCTATCTTGCCCAGGCAGACGGTTGTGTTCGTTCGAATACCGCCCTGATCGTCGCGAGATTGTAGGCGCGCAAAATGGCGCAGCACCTCGACGTTCAAATTGTTATAGTTCAGTTTCGGCGCTAGGTGAATAATGGACTGCAAGGCGCATAAAAGAGAGAGAGAGAGAGAGAGAGAGAAAAACAGAGTAAAACAGAAATATCGACGACGTGTGGCTGGCAAGCCTCTCCTTACCTTAACCGTTTGCTCCCGAATAGTCGGATTGGTATCGAGGAAGCCGTGTGCAATCTGGGGGAAAATCTGATCGTTCACCACGTTCGGCTGTAGGTGCGAGATGAAGAGATCGAGCTGCTGCAGCAGACGCGATCGTGTGACACGATCGGTTGAGGCGAACAGCTTCACCACGCACGGTACGATGCGCTTCTGGTATTCCGCTTCGTCAAGCAATCGTCCCAACTGCGTCGCGAGTCCAATTCGCAGGGCCAAGAAGCAGAAGAAAAAGAAGAAGCAATGTGAGTTTCAGGCACCATGCGATCAGGGTCGTAAAAAGGGGACGGTGGACATTTACCTTGAACATCGGTGCCAATACGGCGGATCCGGCATCACCGTACTCGTAGGCCGTTATAAGTTGCGGTAGTATTTTGTGTCTGTTGGGGAAAGGGACAATGGATGAGCGAGAAGCTGGGTAACTGGACCACTAGGTCCAACGCACCTGCACACGGTGTCGGGAAAGTTGTCCAGCTGTGCGGTGAGCGCGCTGAAGAACCGCGTCTTCTCCGCCTTATCCTTAATCTGGATTTCCTCCAGAAAGAGCAGCGAATCTACCAGCTCGTTCTTGAAGAAGCCACCCGGCTTGCGGCACTTGGTGATGACATCCGCCGGATTCGGGCGGTTGGCCGGTGCCGCGCCCACCAGCTCACAGTACAGCGGCGCAAGTGACTTTGGTATCTGCGGTCGCATTTACGACAAGTACGAAAGAAGAAGAAGATTAAAAAGAAAAATATTGACTTCACGTACCGCTGTTGGCCGTGCAAACTTACACCCTCGATGTTCTTCAGGTTGCCGCGCGTTTTGAGCGGCCCATTGAACGACTCCCACACGAGACAGCCGAGTCCCCACATGTCGCTCGAGCATTTCGTCGCCATCCGCAGCTTGTTCGCATCGTTGCGCTCCGGCGGATCATAAATTTCCAGCGAGGGAGGAATTTTCACCGGTGGTGCGGCCGGCAGATCCGCAGACGAGACGTACTCAAGGCCCCCCAGCTTCCACTCGCCGGCGGTGTTGACGAACACGGACCAAACGGAAACATTGTTGTGCCGCAGATTGCCATCATTGTTCAGGAACGACAGTGCTCGCTATAAACGGTCCAGAAGATAAGGGAAGAGATCGCATGAAACTCGGTTCGCGGCAACTCAAATGATCTAAGAATATGGATACGTAGGCAGCTACTGCCACGTACACATACACACACACACACACACACACACACACACAGGCAGAGGCACCAATTGATTTGGCACCTACCAACTGGGCAAACACGCCAACGGGGGAGCATTAACCCGTGGCCATATGTTAGCTAACAGTCAGCACCAGCACATGCCCGCACTTACCGTAATTTGAAAGATTCCCCAGGCCAGATAGAGATCCCGCTGCGGCCCCTCGCTGGCCAGCCGGGTGATGTGTGTGCCGAGCGGCTCCACCGGTTCGGTCGCCACGTACAGCATCTTATCCGTCTCGAGACTGTCGAGGAACTGCAGGATGCTGGGATGACGCAGAGTTTTCAGCCGCTTGAGCGCAACCTTCGCTAGCTCCAGCTTGATGTCCGTGCCGGCCCGAATGTCGTACGTGAACACCGACACCTCATCGTTGGTGCCTTTCCGCTTGCCCCGGTGAAGCGCCCAGATGCTCTTTGCATCGAACTGTGGCACGGGTTCGCCGATCTCGTACGGAAAGTCCTTCGACGAGTCGCGCGAGAAGAACGACCACATGCTAGGGCGCACGGTACACGGGATGAAGCAGCAAATGGAGTGGGCGCTTCCCGCAACTGGAAACGCTATGCGCTCAACCTCCCCCGCGGTCGGAGTGTTGGGAGTTCCGGCCCGAACCAGACCAATTTCAGCCCAGGGTCGATTCGGTGACAACGACAAAACAAAGCCAGGAAGGGTTGGGCTGGCAACCTGTTTATCTGTCCCAGTTGTTGAACTATTCTTGGCCTGGGACCCTGGAGTGTACTGCCTGGTGGATCGTGGTCCCTGTGTCGCTGCTCACCCTCACCGTTGCTACTGCTGCTGCTGCTGCTGCTCCTGGCAGCCGTCAAGCTATTCCGGGAGAGCCGTGCGCGCTATCGCCAACGTATCGGTCCCACACTCCTATCCTCCCCGCAAGGGGTGGGCGCTACACGCACTACCCGAAGCCTCGGGAAAAATCGTGCAAATCGTGTTTGGTGTTTTCACTGCATCCGCCAGAATGGTCCGCTCGCGGGTACAGGGGGTGCGCGCGATGTGTATGAAAATTTCTTGGCCAATTCAACTTTGACAGCTCAGGCATTGCCAGGGGGCAGGGGGGAGGGGGCGTGTTGGTGTCGTCACGGTAGTCGCTGTGCCCCAGGATGACCGATTTGCATTCGAGCTGGGTATCACTCCGTGGCCATTCTCGCATGGCACGGTTTTCACCCGGGATTTATGACAAAAATTGCTGGCTGCTGAACTGCGATATGGTTGGCCAAAACGGCCAGAAAACCATATTACCCCGAGGGGCGGTGTGTCTGTTCTAAGTATGCTGCGTTTATACTGTCGAACGCATATTCGCTGCGTTTTTGCCGACGTGCGATTCGATTTCCATCTAGATTTATTAGCGCACCCTTTGCGAAACGTATGGGCTGAGTAGGTAAAGCTTTTTTAGCATTTAAAAGAAATACAAATATAGAGAAAAAAAAACATGCAACATTTTCTTCCGTTCGCAGTTTGCTGGAAACCCGAAACGCGATTGGCAGCTGTCAAGTCGCGAAAAGCTGCAAAACAATACACAGGAGCCGCGCGTTGTAAGTGGATGGTAAATAAGGACGAACCTGTGCGCCAGGGGAACGATGTCGATAACCAAGACTTCGCAGGGTTTTGCTTGCGATCCGGCAACGGAAGAACCACAGCCGGGATCGTTGGAATGGGCAAACTATGTTCGGGCCAAATGGCACCAATCGGCGGTTGGTGTAGAGGGTCACGACGAGCTTCCCGACGATGACGACGGAGACGAGAGCTTGGAAGGTATGTGATCTATGCGAGCTGGAAGCGCACTTGTTACTCGATGTGCCACACAATGCCCTAGTATCGTTCGAACGGATGCCTAATACCGCTTTCATGTCTGCATTCCAGCTACGGATGAAGCGACAGAAGATGAGTACGCCAACAGCCAACACCTTGAAATCAAAGAGCAAATGTACCAGGACAAGCTTGCGAGTCTGAAGAAACAAATACAGGAGGTGCGCTGCCGTTCTCACCCGGAGTACGTACGACGTGTGCGCCGCCTGCAGGAAGAACTCGATGATCGGCTGTTGTTAAACGAGTGCTCCCGGGACTACCAGATAAGCTGTGCCGAGCGGGACTGCATACTAGAGAAGAACGCGGCGGCCAAGGAGTACGAGGAGAAGAAGGCCGAGCTAAAGGAGAACCTGGTGAACGATCTGGAGGATCGGAAGAAGATGATCGAGCTCGAATTTTCGACCATGGAGCTGAACGGCGATTCGATCGACGTGAAGCCGACCGTGACGCGGAAGTTGCGGCGCCGCCCCAATGAACCGCTGCCGGTGCCAGAGAAGCGCCGCAAGCCAACCACCGGCCAGCTTGTCTTTCTGCTTGACGAGAAGGAGGTGGAGAACGATTTGAAGCTGATATCGCGCGGCAAACCTGGCCCATCAGCCCGGGCGCAGCAGGCCGCGAACGGTGGTGCGCCTGGCAGTAACCTGTCGGCGGCCACCAGTAACAGTGCGGCCGGCTATTCAAGCTCCGCTTCGTCCGCTGTCGTGGGTGTCGGTGCTTTGGAGCACAATGGAGCAGCTTCTTACAGTAGCAGCAGCAACAGTAGCAATGGTGGTCCACTAAACGTAAGAACATTGGTTTCCACCATTCCGTACTTCCCTGTGAAACCTAATCGAGTCTTTACCCCTGCCTAACCTTACACCACCCCCCTTTCTTTCAGCTATCCCAACATCCGTCGCATTTGTCTGCCACCGGCAACCAGCAGCATCAGCAGCAACAACAGACGCTTCCCGACACACGTATCGAGGACGGAAAGCTGTTACACGAGCGTCGCTGGTTCCACCGTGGGCAGCCAGTCTTTGTCGAGGGCAAGGAACTGTCGCGCTTCTCCGCCAATATATCCGCCATCGGTAGCGAGGCAATTTGGGTGAAAAAAACTGCCGACGGTCAAAAGTTTCGCATCTTTCTCTCGCATCTGCGCCGCGGCAAGGTGGCCATCAAGCGTAGGGCGAACTAGATTCTATTGTTCTCGCGGAGTCGGAGACATGAACAAATGAAGTACGCGGTGTTTTTTTTTATGAAAGCGATCTATCAAGAAATATCGCATATATGAAGTCATCACATCCGTGTTTGATGTGCTTTTTGATCTTAAAGTATTTTTTTTTTTACTTTACATCCCCTACTTCCATTCTTTACGGAGTAGGTGTATGTTTTCAACAATTAAGGCAAGAACTGCTTCTCACTAGATTAGGAATTGTGAGATAAATACAGAATTGTGAAGAAATACATATTTTTCCTCTTAAATAATTTTTCTGTTTCTTTTCCTGGAAACCGGTTTACTGTGAGGCATTTTGTGTCTATCGAGCAATTGGTTCTCCAACATTACATAGGAATTAGTATGTACTAAGTTGGAAGACAACATTAACTCCACAGGTCTCATAAACTGCAACAGGATCAGCGTACCCTACGATGTTGGGGCCTCAAGGCGATGCATGCCACCTCAACTATGCGGAGCCAAGGAGCGAGGTCCACGACCACGGAGGAATCGGGCCCAATAGATGCTCCACCAAGCTGCCCGCACCCGAGCCTGCGCTCGAATGTGATGCTGATGAACCAGGCGTGCTGGTCTGGCGCGATACTAGGCTTAAGTCATTAGGTTTAAACACCGAGCACCCCCGGTATAAGGGTCCCTGGGGCAGGAGGAAATGCCTGTTCCCTCTACTGTTTATACTCTATCTTCTTCTATCTTTCTAATATATACGGCTCCGTCCGTAAGATATCAATTAAAAAAAAAAAAAACATTAACTCCGTCTGGCCGATTCTCCGTCAGCGACTGACGTCAAGAATATTCACTGGAAAACTCACCTGAACAGATATAAATGCTCTTTTAGCTAAGGTTCATTTGAAGCCATGGTATGTTAAACACTCTGTTAGTAATAAAAAAAAGAGCAATTCATGTACGGCCGTGAAGACCCGTGTGAAATTAATGAGACGTTCAGGAACTGATTTTTTTTGTCTTGTGTCCCAACAAACGATATTCTGTATCTGCTCTACATCAGTGCAGCGACTCTGTCAACATGTTCGCTATTAGACTCCGGACAGTGAATCTATCATACTCCACCACCACATTGAACATAGCCAGCTCCACACGTTTTGTTGATTGCGGTGTCGTTGATTGAAGATACATTTCGGGAATTATGAGCATGGGCTCATGAGTTGATTGTGGCTCGGCATAGGCATGAGTTTGCTCACTACACGCTCTGCAAGTATAGCTCTGGAAGAAATCTCTTTGGACAGCTGTTGGTGACACATCGAGCTCAATTCGATGTTGATTAACTGAGCAACAAGAGCCAATCGAGCGAGATGAAGCAAGAGAGAGAAAGAGAGAAAGGGAGTGAGGGAAGCGGACAAAGTGGCACCCATCTGCGATGTTGATGACGAGTTTTTTGGGTTATTATTCTGAAACTTTATTTACCACCCTTCCGATACATTTGCCATCGGATCCCACCACGATATTTGGGACTGCACGGACGCAAAGGGGTAGATTGGACGCACCTTACTTCACAATTGGAACGTCTGCGGCTTCATTTAAACGCGTATCGCCTTACATGCGGTTTCCTCGACCAAATCCACCACGCTGCAGAGAGGGAAGGAAAGGGAAGAAGCGAAAGAAAAAGCGAAGCATTAGCGATCCGCGAGCATAACGCGACTATCCCGGGGTTCACATTTTGGTTTTGTCAATCATCCATCCCCCCTCCCACCCGCCCTTCTCCCGCAAATACTTACGAACTCCAGGTCACCAGTGCCGGCACCGACGTCTCCCTTTTTGTCGCCCGGGTTTGCCTGCTGGGTGCGCCGGTACGCCTGACGGTCTTCGCCACCCTTCGGTCCATCCGGACGCGGACCGGCCTGGGGACGGGCGCGTTGCGGTTCGGAACGGGCGGCGCGCTTCAGTGTCGACGGCACAATCTCCGACGGCAGGTGCAGGTAGGCGCGCAAGTATTCGATTCCCTCGTTGGTGAGGTACCAGTAGTAGTGGCGCCAAGCGAACTGCTCCTTCACGAAATTCTTCGACTTCAGTGACTGCATCGTCTTAATGACGTGCAGGTTTGGGATGGTGTCCAGCTCCGGGTGCTTCGGAGCGTAGAAGTTCTTCTCTGCCACCAGCACACCCTCCTTGAAGAGGTGCTCGTAGATGGCAACCCTATGAGCCTTGGGCATAAACATCTGTGTGCCGGTGCCAAGTGGAACACGGTGCGATGGGAGGAGGAAAAAGAAAAAAAACGGAACGTTAGAAACAGACTACATTTTCAAAGAGGTTCAGAAACAACGGTGCACTCCAGCAGCAGCCGTAGAGGAGTGCCGAAACACGGATGGTGACGGTTCGCGCGTTCACGCACCACGCACGCACGCACGAACGCACGCACGCACGCACGCACACACACACGCACGGCTGCTGCTGCGCTCCGCCGACGGAACTCGTGTTTTCGGTGCCAAGTTTTTCCACTAACCGCGACACCAACGAAACCATCGTTACCGTCACAGTTGAGCGTCCACTTGGAGCCGGCACGTTGAGCACTCGTTGCGATCGATTCCTGATGGAATTCGCTGGAAATTACCTTGGCGATTTGATCAGATTAACTGCAACAACAGCTCAGCACCGATGCCGGAAGCCAAAAGAACGAGAGCGAACCACACACTTTGACAGCTGTGCACAGAAAGGCTTGATTTCGCTCGCTTCGTCTCCTGTGACAGCGTCAGTTTCCCATCCGCTTCCGGCACGGCGAAATGTCAGGCGAACGCGCACAAGGTGTCACGACAGCTTTATACCAGTGGCCCTGTAGACTGGGCGTTCTATAATTTTGTTCTGATATCCCACCTCAAATTTCTTCTTCCAAAAAAGATCTAACGTTTTCCCGAAATGACACAATTTATTATGGCTAGCGTATTTCTCTACTTCCTTCATAAATTATATCTGCTCCAGGCTGATGTAAAAACCGAACGTGGTATAAAATGGGCGAAACAAAACGGGACAGCAATCTGGCGAAAATTAGGCCAAAACCGTTGTGCTTGAATATTAACAGCTGTCACACATTCAGTTAACGACTCGTCTGCTTGCTACCTGTGATGTGCGTTGTTTTCTTGTGAAAGTGGCTCATTTGCTTCTCAGATATTCTAGCGTTTTAGCGTCCCATTTTGGGAAGTCCTGTATTCTGGCGTCTGTAATCCAGTCTAATAAGTAGAAATCAAAAGTAATTTGAGTGAAATGGATACGACAACAACAGCGAGCGGCAAGCAAGCAACCCTTGAGGATTTGATCGAGTGGCGTCATATAACAGATCATTGGGTATATTTTATATTTTCTTCCCCCCCGGAAGTGTTTTGGTGATTCTCTGAGTATGTGCCGCTATTGTGATCGCTAATTCGATTCATGGTTTAATTCTCCGGCAGGTCAAGCGTTCCTGTTCCACCGAAACAAACGATGCAATATGCCCATCCTGGTTTTATGCCGAATTCTGCAAGCTGTGCCGGCAAACGATTCTGATTAAAGAATCGTCACTGGTTGAGTTCTTGCAGTCGCATTTTCCGGATTTCGAGCTCGTACTGTCCGCCGATAACAATGTTCTGCTCATGGATAGCGTGTACGTTTGTTCGCTGCTGCTTTACTTCTCGTGTGTGCGTTATCCTGTCGCTTACCTGCGGAATGTGTGCAAACAATTCAATGAATTGCAGCAGCAGAGGATCAAAACATTCTTTAAACCCTTTCTCACGGGAAGCAAAATCAACCGTGGCTTCCTGGATGCGGCGATTGTCAATGCAGTACGATCCACACCGCTCCCAATGCAAATAGGACGAGGCCCGAAATGGGACGATGCACTTGCTATCCCCGATAGCCCGCATGAACTGCACTACAAAAATAAAAATCTAGATCGACAACTCCAAACGGCCTTGGCAGAGAATGCCAACCTCGAGAAACAAAATGAACAGCTGCAGAGCCAGCTGCACGAGCTTAACGAGAAGAACAAGCGGATGGTTGTTCGACTGGAAGTGCTGGAGGAAGCTGGTTGCGACCGAGGGGGAAACGAGCAGACGCCAAAAAAATTTGCCGATTTCAACGAGCTATCTCTTCGCAAACAGTTGATCGAGAAAGACATGCAGCTGGAGAGCCTGGAGGCCGAAGTGTGCCTTCTGAAAACAACTGAAGAAAGCATTAAAATGGACCAAGGTCGCCTAGGATTCGAAAATAGAGCCTTGCAAGAGGAGATTACACATCTGCAATCTAGATTGGAGGCCGTAACGGGAGAATTCGAAAAAGTCGAGGGCGACAACCGACTTCTACGTGACCAGCTGCTGGAGTTTCAACGTTTTATTGACGGTAACAGGATGGCATCGTCCTGCGAAGTTCTCGACAGCTCAAATGATTTTCTTAACATGTCGTTAAACACCTCTTTAAACCAAAGCTGCAGTCCCGACGGTGAAAGTCTTGCGTCTTCGGTCGTTGAGGTGATGTTACAAGAAGCAAAAACTCATAATCAGCAGCTTCAGAACAGATTAAAGCAGCTGGAGAAAGAATTGAATCTCGTGAAAGAGCAAAATATGGCGACTATTGAAATGAATAATCAGCTTGGCCAGCAAACACTTTTGCTACGGACCGAAATGATTGATTTGCAAGCAAGGCACCATATGGCTTTGAAAGCTGAGAAATCGGAGACCGACAAATGGCGAAATGCTTTAGAGGAAAAAAGCGAACAATACATGCAACATCTTCAACAGATTAAAAACCTCCAAAAGGAAAAGGACGGACTGCTTAAAGAAATTGAACAGATAGGCTCAGCATTGGCCAAGGAAAAGCTATCGTCTGAAGAATGGAAGTCCAAATTGGAAGAAAGAGATTCCGATCATCTTCAAACGGTTGGAAATCTCCAAAAGGAAAAGGAAGGACTGCTTAAAGAAATTGAAGAGATAGGCTCAGCATTGGCCAAGGAAAAGCTATCGTCTGAAGAATGGAAATCCAAAATGCAAGAAAGTGATTCCGATCATCGTCAAAGTGTTAAAAACTTCCAAAAGGAAAAGGACGGACTGCTTAAAGAAATTGAACAGATAGGCTCAGCATTGGCCAAGGAAAAGCTATCGTCTGAAGAATGGAAGTCCAAATTGGAAGAAAGAGATTCCGATCATCGTCAAACGGTTGGAAATTTCCAAAAGGAAAAGGACGGACTGCTTAAAGAAATTGAACAGATAGGCTCAGCATTGGCCAAGGAAAAGCTATCGTCTGAAGAATGGAAGTCCAAATTGGAAGAAAGAGATTCCGATCATCGTCAAACGGTTGGAAATTTCCAAAAGGAAAAGGAAGGACTGCTTAAAGAAATTGAAGAGATAGGCTCAGCATTGGCCAAGGAAAAGCTATCGTCTGAAGAATGGAAAGCCAAAATGCATGAAAGTGATTCCGATCATCGCCAAACGGTTGAAAATCTCCAAAAGGAAAAGGACGGACTGCTTAAAGAAATTGAAGAGATAGGCTCAGCATTGGCCAAGGAAAAGCTATCGTCTGAAGAATGGAAATCCAAATTGGAAGAAAGAGATTCCGATCATCGTCAAACGGTTGAAAATCTCCAAAAGGAAAAGGACGGACTGCTTAAAGAAATTGAAGAGATAGGCTCAGCATTGGCCAGGGAAAAGCTATCGTCTGAAGAATGGAAATCCAAAATGCAAGAAAGTGATTCCGATCATCGTCAAAGTGTTAAAAACTTCCAAAAGGAAAAGGACGGACTGCTTAAAGAAATTGAACAGATAGGCTCAGCATTGGCCAAGGAAAAGCTATCGTCTGAAGAATGGAAGTCCAAATTGGAAGAAAGAGATTCCGATCATCGCCAAACAGTTGGAAATCTCCAAAAGGAAAAGGAAGGACTGCTTAAAGAAATTGAAGAGATAGGCTCAGCATTGGCCAAGGAAAAGCTATCGTCTGAAGAATGGAAGTCCAAATTGGAAGAAAGAGATTCCGATCATCGTCAAACGGTTGGAAATCTCCAAAAGGAAAAGGACGGACTGCTTAATGAAATTGAACAGATAGGCTCAGCATTGGCCAAGGAAAAGCTATCGTCTGAAGAATGGAAATCTAAATTGGAAGAAAGAGATTCCGATCATCGTCAAACGGTTGAAAATTTCCAAAAGGAAAAGGACGGACTGCTTAAAGAAATTGAACAGATAGGCTCAGCATTGGCCAAGGAAAAGCTATTCTCTGAAGAATGGAAATCCAAAATGCAAGAAAGTGATTCCGATCATCGCCAAACGGTTGAAAATCTCCAAAAGGAAAAGGACGGACTGCTTAATGAAATTGAACAGATAGGCTCAGCATTGGCCAAGGAAAAGCTATCGTCTGAAGAATGGAAATCTAAATTGGAAGAAAGAGATTCCGATCATCGTCAAACGGTTGAAAATCTCCAAAAGGAAAAGGAAGGACTGCTTAAAGAAATTGAAGAGATAGGCTCAGCATTGGCCAAGGAAAAGCTATCCTCTGCTGAATGTACATTCAAAGAAAATGAACATTGCATTCAAGCTTCAAGTTATGTTCAACAGATTGACGTTCTTAAGGAAGAGCGAGATGAGCAGGCAAAGCAGTTACAAGAGCAGCAGTCAAAATACCTTAAAATAGAAGAAGAACTGGAAACTGCTATAATGGAAACTAAGAAATTGCAAATTGTATTGCAAAAGCAAACGGCAAACCAGATTGAATATGATCGCAAGATATTGGACCTTGAAGGGAAGGTTAAAGAATTATATACTTCGTTGGAAAGTAGCAAAACCCATAATACGCAACTACTGATCAATCTTGAAGAGAGGGAGGAAAAAATACAAGAATATGAACAACAAATCAATCATTTACGGAACAAGCTATCGGACGTTGAATCTCAATGCATCAACCTAATCAACCAGCATTCTGTCCAGCAAAATGAACTATTACAAAAGACACGAAAAAATGATGAGCTGAGCGATACATTGGCTGGTTTGCAAAACAAAATGCAATATATGCAAGAAATGCTGGCAAAGTCGAACAGATCGGTTGAACAGGCCGAAGATAGATTACCGCAATCGCAACACCATTTCTCTGGCCCCGAAGTACAAGAAAGTGCCGAACTGATAAAGGAACTGCAAGCCAAGTACGATAAATATTATCATGATTGCGAAATCCTCTCGGCCAAGCTGTACAAGGAACGAGTAGCGAATGAAAAGTGGAAAGAAGAGATGATTGCCCTTCGTGAAAGCTACGATCAGGAAAAACGTGCTACACGTATCAGCTACGAGGAAAGCATGGAAAAAATGAAGGAGCGAATGGTATGTACTGTTGTATGTTTTAAATGAGTTTTTCGAATCGAATGGTTTGCTGCTTTTTGATATTTTCACCTATTGAGCATCGTTTTTTCGTATGTGCAACCAAGTGTCATTCATTTTTGCCACTAGATCAGTGTGTTTTCGATCACATGTTTGTGAGGGTCTGTTTTGTAATTGATAACCAAGAACTATGCATCAGCACCTGTTGAACATTAACCATAACTTTCTGATGCATTTCTATATTACAGAGGACTGGATCGCTGGAAGGAAGCGCCAGGTTGTCCAATCGAGGTGGAAATGTTTTCCCTCGGTGCTGGATAATGTCCGGTGTTACTTTTGCTTTTTTCGCTGTATTGTGCCAGTTTTTGCTATCCATATTCTCACAAATTACTTTGAAAATCGAACCATCTGAACCTCCATTTCAGTGAATAGTAGTTTAAACGCAAATATGAACATGTATAGATGTAATAAACATTTTTGGAGGAATAATAAATATTTGGCCTTGTATTAATTCATCAGTCTAATCTTGATTTCTGCGCTGTTCAGCGCCATTTCCCTGTGATAGTCTATCGTCTGTTGCTGTTGATGTACTTGATATGTATTTACATTGCAATACTTTACGATGCATTTTTCGCTTTTATTACGATATGTTTTTTAGAAAAGGTTACACAAAGACTCGAAGGATGCCGTGGAGCATAACTACAAAGAAAAGGTAAGAATTACTACGCTGAGTTTACTTTCTATTACTAATTTTTACATAATTTTGTTGAAATATTCCGGCCCAAATGAAATGATTCCGTAATGCTTTTGAATCGAAGCTGACTCAGCTTGAACTGCGTTGCGCGCAACTACAAGAACAGTTGGCCGAGAAAAACGAGCGAGACTTAGCGATTCGTAAGGAAAATCAGGTGCTGCTAGCTAAAGTCAAAACGCTGGAAGAGAACAAATCCGAACGAAATGGGAGGTTTCTTCTACCTGCACCAGCCCAGACATGCCTTCGTAAGTAACCTTTGCCAAACTTTTACTGAGTTTATTGCAGCTTGGCTAACTTCGTGTTCTCATTCTTAGGAGATAATCTTAGAATGGAAGATGAAGAGGGTGAGCTGTTTAATGCGACGTACCTGGCCGATCTCCAAAATGGCCGGTGTTGGTCGCCAAGTGCGGACACTGTTCGCTACTCAGAGCTGGTGCAACGAAACTCGATGGTACCACCTCATTTGCGCACTAACTACGACACACTGTACCCAGATTGCGACGTGGCCGCAAGTGACACGCCGGTAGGTGATTTGCAAAAGGCTGAAGGTTTTCTCACTTTTTTTATATAACACACCCACTTTCATTCATACCTTTCGGGCTCCCACAATCATTGCCAAATGCAGGACAGCGTTTCGGAAGGCTTTGATGACAGCTCAACCGGGCTTATCACACGCCGAAAAGTGAGTGGTACTACCTCGTACAAGCGACCGGGTCCGCCAACGCCAAGCAAAAAGGCCGGCCGCGTTTCGTTCGGAGGCATCCTGCCGATCACCAACAACCAGGTTCAGTACAAGGAAGCACTCAAGAACAGAAACTCAAATTTAGCGGGCAGCTCTTCGGCAACCACCACCAGCCACAACAACAGTGATCCGTTGATCAACGACGCCAAAACGTTGGGTCGGACCAAAACGCCTGGCAAGTTTAAGCAGATGCTCAGTTCTTCGAATTTGCTTAGCAATTTTAACCAGCGCAACGAGGTAACTAAGAAGAACTTCTTTCCTTACTACATCTAAATGTTGGTGTGCATCGTGCACAAATAACAGGTTTTAGTTCAGCATGGAAAATAGCATGGATAGCCGGACTGTGTTATCACATCGTAATTAGTTTTAAATTCATCTTGCAAGCGATTCCAAATGCTTTCGAAAACCAAGTTTGTGCTGTGCATGTTCGACGCACTCTCTGGATAGGTTGTGAAGAAATTAAGATATTACTGTATCACATACGTATATGAACATGATCGTCCACCTGTATGCAATGTTTGGGCCGTTTGGGCGGTTTCGCCCACCTAACACATTTTATTAACACTAACCACACGCAGAATGCCCGGCGTGTTTTATTGCTCCCATAAACCTAGTTATTTCTGAGTAGTAGTTAAACATATAATGTTAACATATTGCTGTTTTGGTTCAGATTAGTATCGAGATGTTCCGTCTACGAATTCGAGTTGAAATGCAATGTATTTGTATGAATATTGTCTATAGAAAACAATAAAAAAACAAATAGTATTCTCCAATTCTGATCTGTAGATTTCCATGCGTGTCTCTGTGTGTCTCTGCGTGTAAAACGTGTGTTAGTCTAGTACAAATAGTAGCAGAACGCAGACGAGCAAAACCAAATAGAGTACTCTTGACAAATAATACTCTTTCTAGAATTCCCCGCCAAAAAGGCGCGTTAGCTGGTTTAGCAAAGGTGCCCGATAAGACAGTTGTTTCGCCAAGTTGTGGGAAGCTTCCGGAGATTGCCGCAGCTTATGATAGTTTGGACAAAAAGGTTCGTACCCATTAATACTTGGCTTCTGGGTGTTTTGCTTCTAACATTTTTTTTTGCAATTTTTAGGTATTGGTTGCACTGGCATGCGTATCAGTGCATTCATATTGTAACTAATGAACGGCAGGTTCAGCTCCTCGTTTCGGTTGTGATTGCATACATTTTTAGCTTAATATTTAGCTAAAATTATTGTCTATCACGGCAACCCCACGTTCTTACCAATTACGGCGGAAGGTCAGAATAATGTTAAATATAAGCTAATAGAATAAGCAGTTTCTTGTCTGGATAGAGATAAATAATTCAAATATGTACATATTATCTGTTAAATCTAAGCTTGACTGGTAAATATAAATAGCTAGATCTCAACCGATTCAGTACTTTACATGCTGTTTTATTGCGTACTGCATATTTACAAGGATTATTTACGGTCATTGTATAGTACACTTTCATAGCTCTTATGATACATTTATCAAGTAACGGATATCACATACATATCACAAATTTACAATGAAAATAATGTAGGTAAACTGGTAGATGCCTGCCAGCGTTAGATTTGTTCCGTTTACCTGCTATTATTTCATGCACATTCCATCGTTTATGTAACCACCAACATTTGAAATGCTTGTCGTCTGAAGGGGTGGTACTTTGTTGGTAAGCAAACACCCCTTTCGATTGTCAAAATTATAAACCCTTCGAAACAAGAGCTCGCTAACTGCGTGTGGGACAGCACCAACACTACTCCCGCAGTATAGCGGGCGACGTATGTGTGCGTCCGAGACTTTGCACCCCCTTTTCCTGCGGACCTCTTGCTCTTGCGCCCGCTGGTGGGCCCGACGCTATCTCGCTCTTTCTTCCTTCTAGACCGAATCTGTCATTCCAGGTCCACGGGGAGATCGATCGACGAAGCACACGTACATACACATACACACACACACACACGCACAGAGAGTGAGTACACATGCGGCCATCGCACCAACGTATCGCAAACGGAGGAGGGCAATTAAAACGGTGCAAGCACTCGCCGTCGGTTCAGATCCCGTGGCCATAGCGAGACAGACAACCCGCCAGGGGGCTAGTGGCGCTGTGGAAAGGTTCGGTGCTTCGGTGTGCGCGAAGGCGAGTGAGGCAGAATCGCAGCAGTGAGGAGGGAGGGTGCATCCGGGACACGGCATGCGGACGGCCAGCAACGCCAGTACCTAGCAGCAGGCAGCAACGCACCACTCGGCCACGGACGATAGAAGAGGCTCGCCGTGGATGGAATTTGAAGTGGCCAAAAGATCATCTGTCATCCGTGCGCTGCGAGCGCCACCAACAGTGGAACATTCGCCAGCGTTCGCGCTACACGAGCAACGGAATCGCACCCGGGTGCGGGCAACGCGCGCCCATCATCGGGGCCACGGGTAGTCCGTAAACGGCCCGCTCGTCCGCTGGGTTCCCTTCTTTGGGAGTGCACTGTGATGTGATTCCTGCTCCCTGCCTGTCTCTGTTGTGCGTGCGTGCGTGCGTGTGTGTGGTTTTGTTGTTCCTTATCCCCCCCCCCATTCCCGCCCGGGCCCTTCTGTCCGTGTTCCGTGTGTGCTGTGGCGTGTGCGAAAGTATGCTGTTCTGCGTGAGTGTGTGATTGTGTAAGTGTGCCGTGCCGTGTTATCGTCCTGGGGAGCTGGTGCATGGATTGATCCGATCCGAAGATCCGTGAATCCGTGATTTGATTGACCCACCGGTCGGGTTCGATTTTGGTCCTGTTCCGTCCATCAACGAAAAATCGACTGATCAACCGGTGCCCACTAGCAGCAGCAGCAGCAGCAGCAGCAGCAACAAACGCGGCCAAACGATGCTACCAACGTACCAGCGCGTCGGTGGCAGCAGCTCGTCGACCGCCAACCAGCTGCTCGGCCGGCGCTCGTTCCGTTCGCGCGAAAAGTGCCTCATCCTGCTGGTGCTGTCGACGTTCGGCTTCGTCTGTCTCGGTGGATTCTTCTTCCTGCCCGACAACTTCAGCGCCGACCGGGTGCTGAAGGCGTACAAGCAGTTCCAGCGGGCCGGGCCGGAAATCTTCATACCGCCACCACCGCCGGCCGCCCACGGTCGCGACGAGGACATCCACCGGGTGGACGATCGGGAGAAGCTACAGGAGAAGATCCGCAAGGAGCTGCCGGACGAGTTTCTCGAGAAGCCGGACACGAATGTTGGTGGTGAGCAGCCGGCGGGAGCGGGTGCGGTGATCGTGCCGCGTGACCCCGGTGGACCGGCGATCGAGGGTCCGGCCGGGGTGGTGCAGCCACCGCACCACAGTGCAGGCGAGGAGAAGGAGGAAGGAGAAGAGGAAGAGACGGGTGGGGTGGGCGGCCAGGAACAGCAGCAGCAGCAGCTGGAGCAGCAGGCCCAGGAACCGGCCCGATCCGGTCACCAGCCCGCGGTCAGCCAGCGCAGTAACCAGCACCATCCGCAGCTCACCTACAACTCCACCGTCGGCGAAGATCCTGATCCGAACGTGCGCGAGAAGCGCAACAAGGTGAAAGAGGTAGGTACGCACTAACCCCACATCCCCCTGTTTTAGGTTGCGAACGCGCAATTTCCATTCCATTTTCACCGGCCACGTCCACGAACGGACGGACGGACGGATACCCTCATCTGCTTGAAAGGGGAATGCAGAGGAAGGGAAAGGTGTACGTACGGCCACGTCAATTGGTTTGGGCGCTAATCGGAAACAAGGAGCCCGACCGCCAAGCGGAGAAAACGAAAACAACAAACGAACCATAAAAGCAACCCCTTTTGGTAAGGGGATTTGGGGGGCAGGGTGGGCAGGTTGGTTGGACAAGTGTTTCTTCAAGAGGGCCAGGGCCTGTTGGGGGTTGGGGTGGGTGCATTGATAGCGCTTCGCTTGTTCGGTTCGCAAGCAGGTTCGTATGAAGACGAAGCAAGTGTGTCGTGGCGACGGGGCCCGGCTACTGCGGTGACTGGTTGATCATTCGGCCATTCCCATACGCCATTGTGAAAGTGGTTGAATCCTCTTTCTAAAGACGCAACCAAGGACGAGGCCGAGGGCATCACCCAACAAAAACCACCACCACCACCACCACCACCTTCTTATCGGCTCAGCGCCTATTGCCGGAAAAGCCCAGCGCGCGTCCGCGCTGCGAGATAACGGGGTGAAATGGCGCAATGGCCAAATCAGCATCGACTGGCGGCATCAAGTAGAGTAGCAGAAGAAACAAGACGACGTCCGACGGGACCCCAATGGAATGGTCAGAAATAAGCAAACAATCACACACAAAAACACAGCGCTTGGTGGATTTCCGTGTACGCTCCGCGATCTGCGATCTGGTAAATCCGCTCGATTTGGTTATTCCGCTTCGGTTCGGTGATCAAGCCGCTTCTGTATGACGTGGCCAAAGGCGGACGGAAGGCCCTGGTATGTCAAGGAAGAAGAGGGCGGGGGGGGGGGGGGGGGGTATGTGAAGCATCACATGTGCTACGGGAACCCCGGGTGCTAGGACGGGCCCGTCCGTTGTATAAGAGACGCGCGGGCACGTTACGCTTGACGTGTTCCAATGACAATCTCGTTTGCCATGCCGATAGCTCCCCCCCCCCCCCACCCCTCCCTTATTATCGCTCACGCTACCATCGCGGGGTGCGGGGCCTATCGGGACTAACGCCGGTGGTTCGTGCCCCCCCCCCCCCCCCCCACTCCGCGGGTCCCACTGATTCCGATACGGCACGCGCGCGCCCTTCCGTTGCAATCGGACGCCTGCGATATGCCACGTTTACATCGTGTTTTTGATCTCATTTTAGCTCGTAGCTCCGTAGGAGCGCATCCTCACTAGATGAAACGTGGCCGGGCGTCATTCCGGGGATACAGAGAGAGAGAGAGAGAGAGAACGAGGAGAGAGAGAGAGGAAGGAGAAGAAGGAGCACGATCACACGATTCCACGCCGACGTCCAGCCACAATTGTGCAAACATGTCACCGAGCTGAGAGCGACTGCCAGCTGTACCGACACAGACACACTCACCCACCCACCCACGCACGCACGCGCACGCACGCACAAATCTGTCGCTCGGATCCGTGCACCCTATCTGTGCGGCGGATTGGAAGATGAAGAAAGAACGGCGTACCGTTGGCGTTGCCACACCGCGGTTCGCCCCCCCCCCCCCCCCCGATGGAGCACATCTCCATCCCGCGCGGCGGCTGAGTAAACCCCCCGGCGCGCCCTCCCGTTTCTTGTGTGTGGGTGGGCCACCTCCCCCGGCCCGCTGACTGTGCTGATCCACATCTTGTGTTGAGGCCGCTGGCCGACCGGCAGAGCGAAACGCGCGCCGTCCACGTCGTCGCGTTGGCTCGCGAATTCGCCATTTTGGGTTACCGCGCACAACCGCGTCATGCGTCTGCGCTGTATGCTAATCCTCCCGTTTTTTTTTTTCGTTGTTGTTCTGCTCTTTTCGCTGCCTTTTTTTTGTGCGCGCGCCCGCCCTGTCTTGTTTGCTGTCCAGCTTCCAGATTAGTCCGTCCGTCTTTCTCTCTCTCTCTCTCTCTCTCTCTCTTGGTGATGATGGGCCGCGTGCTGATGATCTCTTGACACTGAATGGCACCGCCATTCTGGTGATTCTGGCGCCCCGCTCTGCATCGTGGCCTTCCATCCAACAAAATTAGAACGATGACAGCGGCTACTACGACCAACCACGCTGGATATCGCATGCATGCATTCATTTCGTGCTTTTAATCTCCCCCCCCCCCCCCCCGGCATCTTTCCGCTTCAAAACCTCGCTTTGTGCCCTTATTTTTTTCCGCTCGCGGTTCCACTCGCCGTTCGCGGAGCGTGAATTGGGGACACAAACCCCCCAAGGCAGCGGAACAGCACAACGCATTAGCACAACGATGTGGTTGGGGGGGGGGGGGGAGGTGTTACTTTGCGAAATGTTTCCCCGATCATCAGCGGTGTTTTTTTTGTTGCGCCTGGCCGGTATGCAATTTCCATGTAAAGTAATCGATTGCTGCGATGCGAGAAGGTTAAAAAAATGTAGAGCGGAATCTTGTATGCACCAGCAGCATTCATCGATGCTCATGCTCAAACTGCCCGCTGTTACAGCTTTTTCTGCCTCTGCCTGCCATTCTGGCACCGAGAGGGGGGGAGGCGCTCGCTGGCATTTGCTAAAACAGCAGCAAACAAACCGTGTAAGGGAGAAAAGATGGAGCAGGGGGGGGGGGGTGCTGGTCCAGTTAGAAGACCTACTTTCACCTACGCTCGGCCCCCCCCTGACGCCTGACCGCAATGGATCGGCCACGGTCCATGGCGCACAGCGCCGGACAAACAAAACACCCACCAAGCGGCCAGCGAATGCGAATGAGTCAGTGGCGCACAGAGTGGCGTCAACAATGTCCACGATCCATCGCACAGATCCTCTCCTAGCGCTGCGCTTGTGGAAACGGGTTAGTGATCTCGATCCGATCTGTCACCGCGCGGACATGGCATTGTGTGCGTGCGTGCGGTGTTCATCGACAACGGGGATTCAGAAGTTCTTGATAGTGAAGATGGAGCAACCAATCGGGTTTCACCACCACCGTTTGCTCTTTAACTGGGTTCGCATCCGGGGTTACGCATCATACGATTTCGATGGGATGCTACAGATTCGCTTGGATGGCCTGCTTACACGCTGTCACTGATAGAGCACCGATTCGATGGCGCATCATTGTGTGTTTACATCGCGGCGTGCCGTGAGCTGGAGCAGTAGCACCGGCAGCAGCAACAGCAGCAGCAAAGGTTATCATCAGCCTCAGGGGCCCCAGGCTGTGGAGTGGCGAACTGAACGGACCCCAAAAAATCCTCCACCACCGGCATCGAGCACCGCGTAAGCCCCGCCTCGAAGGTCACGACCCCTGCGGCGGTGGACTACCGCTGCAAACGGAAATCGCATCGTCGCGCTAATCAGTGGAGCGCACAGAAAGAGAGAGAAAGAGAAAAAGGAGGGGGCGAGGGCGAACCTTGACGCACGGTCACACAACACCCGGTGCCTAAAGGCCTAGGGGAGGGGGCAGGAGCTAGTGAAACCAGCGCTATAGTAGCCAGCGGGGGGGGGGGGGGGGACGGTTGCGCCCAAATAGCACGAGACACGCGTCCGTCCATTGCAAAGCGACCGCAACCACCGAATGCCCTTGACAATCGCTATGACGGTGGTGGTGGTGGTGGATAGTGGCGCTTCTAAACGCCATGGCGCTTTTTGCACCATTACGCCACCAACCACCCGAATTGTCCTCCATCACCTGCTGCTGCTGCTGCAAGCACTCTGTTCCTTTCGTGATCGGCAGAGTAGCGTACCTTCAGAATTGTTCGCCCGCTCCTTGGTGTGAGTATAGCCAATCCATCGCACTCTACTGCTGCTGCTGCTGCTGCTGCTGTGGCGCAATTCAATGCCAAAAGTGGTCTACATACAGGGCGCGCACCCGCACACGCACATGCAGCATGGTGCAATGTTTTTGACAAAAACAAATGTTGACATTTTATTTATGGCGATTTTTGGACGTTGTTTTTAATTTTATTTTATCCGTCTGTTCGACCACATTGGTGCCATGCGATCGATCAACGTGTCTTTCAACTGGTACGCACTGCAAAATACTGGCAATATTCCGGAGTGCTATTTCTCTGTTTTCTTCGCGACGATTGAATTGAAATTTCAGCCCTTTTTTTAAACATATGTAAGGACGGACGAGCCGTATGTTTAAATTTCAGCCCTTTCCAAAAAAAAAAAAACACAAAAAAACACCGAGATGAAAAGATGACCCAAGTGAGCAAAGAGTGGACACTGACAGTCGAGCGAGTCAGTCGGGGTCTTTACGTTATATTAAAAAAAATCAATAAAAAAAAAAGATTAGAAGACATTCGCACAAATCGCACATTGCATTGCACGACGAGTGTGCGGCTGTTAATCTGTGTGCACACACATGCATCATTTGACCATCAGGAACGGTCAATCAGTGTGTTTGCATACAAAAGCAATATTGATCAATAACATTGCGAGCGAGCGGGCGGGCGTGCGCTGACGGTGGTACATGCCCCCCCCCCCCCCTCACCCCTTTAAAAGGGAGTGGAAGCGATGCTGATGCAGCACAGCGCGCAACGATCGCGATCGCCGCCGCAGCATTGCTTAACGTGCCGCAAGAAGGCGCGAAGCAGAGAACATGCCGTGTGGCAGTCGATGATCGATCGAGTGTTTTATGCTCTAGAAAGCAACAGGTGCCCCCCCGTTTGTGAGAGAGAGAGAGAGAGGAAGGGGAGAGAGAGAGAGAGAGAGAGAGAGACGTGTCCGTGGAATAGGTTATCGATCTTCTAATCTTCTCCTAGCGCAAGAAAACAGTGGGCGTTCTGGAAAGGTCCTTACGAGAGCTCGCCTTTTCTCTCTCTCTTTCTCTCTCTCTCTCTCGCTCTCTTTTGCTTCCTTGCCCTCTTGATGGGGTGAACCACCTCCCGGAGTGGGTTGCCTTGGCGATAGCAGATGGCTAGGCAAGGCAAAGATCATCGTGAACGGATGACCCCGTACTCATACACCACCACCACCACCGCCGTCGTCGTCATCGTCGTCGTGGGAAGAGAAGGCCCCGTTATGCGGCTGGCTGGCATTTTTTTTTGCGATCGCAACAAACCGGTTACACACTCCGCGCGCGCGCGCGCGAATTTAGGGAGCAGCGCGCGCTCTCCGACCGACGGCGACGAGACATACCTTTTGACACCGGAAGAAGATCAGTGCCGCCAGCGTGCCAGCTGATTAGCCAGCCAGCCAGCCAACCAGCCAGCCAGCCAGGCAGCAACACAACACGCAAGACGCACGCACGCACACAAGGGCGAGCGCAATCGCTGGTGTGGCTGGCGATCAGCAGCAGCAGCAGCAGCAGCAGCAGCAGCAGCAGCAGCGCGAACTGCCAGACCGCCCCGGACGGTCGGTACGGTTGGACGTCGGACAGAAGACGGCAGGCAGCGAGCAACAACACAACCAACCAGAGCCAGAGAGGGGCCAGAGCCGCGCCTGCCCGCTACAATCAATCCGCTCCCAAAGTCAATCAGTCAGTGTTTGTGCCGTGCGCCGCTTTGTCTCTTGATCGTCGTCGCTGCTGCTGCTGCTGGTGCTCCGGCTCTATAGTGTGCCTAGTAACGGAGCGAGGGCTCGCATCCGTCACCGAGTGTGTGTTTGTGTGTGGCCGGGGTGACGGATCAGTGAGGCGCCTCGTCAGCCAGCCTAGCATATAGCCAGCGGCAGCTGTGAGCGCGTGGCTCTTTCATCTCATCATGAGTGTGGTGGCGACGGCCGTGTTCCTGGTTGCGATGACCGGCGTGACGCTGGTGGTGCGACACCAGCGGGACATTGCCGACCCGTTGGCCGCCCAGGATGCACGCTTGATGCACTACGACGAGCACGTACGGTTCGGTGCTGGGGATTCCGGGGTTGTTTCCGGACCACTCGATCCGGCCATCGATCTAAACCCCGAACCGGGTGTTAGCGGTGGGTTGTACTACCACCAGCGGCACCAGACCAGCAAGCGCGAGTTGCGATCGTCCAACGAGGCGCCGGCAGAGGAAGAGGAGGGCGGCGACGGTGGTGAGGAGATGCGCCGCCGGCGGGCACACTTTGCCGATCCCGGTTACGTGCCACGCTACCACACCAACGCCTCTTACGGGTGGTTACGGATCGAGAATGTCCGAAGCGGTGGTGGTGCCGGTGCTGGTGGTGGTTCGATCGATCACGAGAAGCGCGACCATGTGCGACAGGTTGGTTGTTGCTTTGTTGTTTTTTTTTGCTTTCGTTGCGCCCCCCGTCTTAGTGACCTGATTGGCAGGCCCGGTCGGCCCGTTTATTGGAAGGAATGGCCCGTCGTGCCGTGCGTTCTACCCCACCGAATGGGTGGCGGGGCGAGCTCCGAGGTTTCACCAAAAAGGAAAATGCTGATTCCTACAAAGCGATTGGATCCGGTCCCACAAACCACAAACACATGCACAGCCTCGTTTCTCCGTGGTTA
>NC_064879.1:3220543-3230543 GCF_943734665.1 Anopheles aquasalis
CCTAATGTGTGTGTGTGTGTGTGTGTGTGTGTTTTGTGTGTGGGTGTACGGGGATGGCCTTAAAAGCCCAAAACCATGTTCGATCGTATGCTAAACCACGTAGAGCTATTCTTTACCACTCTGTTCTATAAGGTTAGTACGATCCCTGTTTTTTTTCTTCCCTCTTCTTCTAACACCACCGCATAACCAGCAAGACGCGTCACACCGCGCACCATCATACACGCCCCCATCCATCTCGATCCACAGCCTCAGCCATAAACTTGCGCAGCAGCGCATCCACCCGTAGTTCGATGCTAGCCCGTAAACTAGTAGTCACCGCTGGTAGCGCGCCGTAGTAACCATAGTGTGTGTGTGTGTGTGCATCGTAGTGCTTGCCGGGACTCTGAAAATGCGGAGTGTGGTGGAAGGGAGAGGGGGAAGACGTTTTGAAGCCGGATATCGAGAAGTACTCCAGCAAAGCGGAGCGAGTTGGCCACACGGTGAGCGGTGGTGAAAGAGGGGGAGTGGGGATCCCTGCACCAACAGCAAACCATCTCAGCAAGGCATCTCAGGCCAGTAGTGCCCACTACTGTTTTGGGCACTATCGGACTATGGTGGCGAGAATCCATCATTTGTCGGCCTCAAGAGCCGCTGGCCATTGTGGTTGTTGTTGGGTGTGTCTGTGTGTGTGTGTGTGTGGGCTCGCCGTGGTGGTATCTATCTTCTCCCCTTTTTTTTCCTCCCTTCTCCCTTCACCACACTCTCTACTTTTTTTCGTCCTCCTCCTCCTCCTCGAATGCACCCTTTTAACATCAGTAATCGAGTAGACGTCCGTGGCACACCACAACCCTCATCAACCCCCCCCCCGCCGGGGGCGACCGGATGATCCGGAGCCCATAGTTGCAGTAGGCGTCATGTTCTCCACTAGTCTTCATCTCTTTGGCTCTTCCCCGTTTCCCGCTCTCTCTCGCGTTTTTTTTACGTTCTCTCTTTCACTCATGTGGCTCGTAGTTGCTCCTTTGAGGCCGCGCGCCTCGCACTGTTGATTATGTATCTATTTCACGCAAATTTTTATTTCTTTTCCCTCTACCCTCCCCCCGGCCCGGCATTTATCCGCGGCAGATGAGCAAAAACTATGGCTGGGCCAGCGGTGGCAGCAGCATCCTGTCGGAGTTCGGCACACTGCACCTGGAGTTCGCCTACCTGAGCGACATCACCGGCGACGCGGTGTACCGGGACCGGGTGCAGACGATCCGCTCGGTGCTGAAGGACATCGAGAAGCCGAAGGGCCTGTACCCGAACTACCTGAACCCGAAGACGGGCAAGTGGGGCCAGCAGCACATGTCGCTCGGTGCGCTCGGTGACAGCTTCTACGAGTACCTGCTGAAGGCGTGGATTCAGTCCGGCCACGAGGATGAGGAGGCGCGCGAGATGTACGACGAGGCGATGCAGGCCATCATCCAGCACATGATCCGCAGCTCGCCGAGCGGCCTCATGTACGTGTCCGACATGAAGTTCGAGCGGTTGGAGCACAAGATGGACCATCTGGCATGCTTTGCTGGTAGGTGACAGAAGACCGCAACCCCCACCCCCGGGGGCTGCTAAGTGAGCACAATTCAAACCACTGTTCTTTCTTTCCACCGATCATCCTTTTGCGCTGCAGGTGGTCTGTTCGGGCTGGGTGGCACCTCGCTCAACAACCAGTACTCGGAGCGGTACATGGAGATCGGCGAGGGGCTGACCAACACTTGTCACGAGAGCTACATCCGCACCTACACCCGGCTCGGGCCCGAATCGTTCCGCTTCAACGATGGCGTGGAGGCGAAGGCCCTGAAAGCGCAGGAGAAGTACTACATACTGCGGCCGGAAACGTTCGAGAGCTACTTCATCATGTGGCGACTGACGCACGACCAGAAGTACCGTGACTGGGGCTGGGATGCGATCCAGGTAAGGCCGACCGGGCTGTCAAACAGCCAACAACGCAAACGATTGATTTACTGGGGAATCCTTTTGCAGGCCCTCGAGAAGCACTGTCGCACACCGACCGGCTACACGGGTCTCAAGAACGTCTATTTAACCGAGCCGGTGAAGGACGATGTACAGCAAAGCTTCTTCCTCGCCGAAACGCTCAAGGTAAGTTGGACAGCAGCAGCAGCAGCAGCAGCAGCAGCAGCAGCGACACGAGGCGAGGACAGCGAGGTTATTCAATGCGATTTCTTTTTCTTTCTTCCTCCACCCTGCAACACACTCCCCAGTACCTTTACCTGTTGTTCTCCGACGATTCGCTGCTACCGCTCGACGATTGGGTGTTCAACACGGAAGCACATCCGCTGCCAGTGAAGGACCGCAATCCACTGTACCGGCAGGCGCCGGCATCGAGTGCACCGTAAGCTGGAGCACCACCGGAGACCCGTGTGGCCCCGTGGCCGGACAATCGCTGCACCAGCACACCCCAGTCGGACTCCACGAAGGACGGGTCGCCTCTGTTACTGTTTCGGACAATCCTCGCGCGGCGAATGCTTCGCATTTTCACTTTCTCTTAGTTTAGCAACTCTTTTCTCTCTTCTGTATTGTCTTGCGCGAATTAGCTGGGAAGGAATGGAACGGTCTTCAGCTCTAGGGGCTATGATTCCTGTAGCTCCAGGGCAGACTGTAGGTTCCGTTCCCTCCAGACCATTCGGAAAGCAGTCGGTTTTTCGGTCGATGTTTGTGATGAATTTTTGATTACGCATTTGTTTGCCTCCTTTTTATGGGAAGATCGTGCTCGTCCAATGCGCGTATAAGGAAAACAACGGGGGTGTAAAGGCTGAGTGAGCGTGGTATTAAAGCGGTAACAGACGATACAACCGTATTATGATCAAATCGTCGACTGCGATCCACAACCGAAGGTTGTTTCGCATTTCACGCACAGTGTTTCTCTTCGACCGTTCTCATTACACATCCCCCTATTTCCACTCTACCTTTACCGCCTTTCTGTAGTCTGCACTGTGTCTCCGATACCGTTTGGAGTGTCACCGTTGATTGGAAGACCCGTTCCACTTATCGTGGCACACGACACAAGTTTGCTGCATTTATTGTATGACCTAACATCGTGTGTTCTGAATTTCGATTAATTAGTCTGGGAGTGAGTGCGTGCGGTCTTAGTCTTGTGTATTTAGTGTGAGTGTGTGCGTGTTTTAGTGTATTTTATGCCTAATTTAATGTTCGGATAGCAGGATAGTCGACCGCCGAAAGCCTAGTTCATATGGCAAGGGGAATAGGAAGAGAAAGTGTGCGAGATAGGGAGAAAGAGAGAATGATATAGTATCCTGCAACAGTCGGTGCCAAAAACAAAAAAAAAACCCGAACACGAACCTCGGTAACAGTGAATGCGATCATGCGATGAATCAGAAATCTACCAACACCACCACCCAAACACCCCCATGCTTCTAATTAATGCACAGCGTCAGCCTACATTACTGATTGCTCAGTCACGCATCTGAATGCATCGTGGTCGACGAACGAGCCTGTGAACGGGCGCATTGGCTTGGCCTTTGCCCCCACTGCTACACCAAGCTTTAGCCGCCAGCGGGGAGCATACTTGAGTTTTTAAGTAATTTTCGCTTGTTGCTCTAATTATCAACAACCTCAGGTTGTCGCTGATCGTTTGAAAGCGAAGGAAGCGAAGCCGTAGGCTGAAGAAACGCCGGCAGCAAGCAAGGAACTGTCAGACAGTAACTGTACATAAATGGGAGAGTTCAACAGTGGAAGTTCACTATTATTTTTTTTTTTTCAACAGTTCACTATATTAAGTTATCAGTATGTAAGCGCATGATTGTCCTTCGGGCGTATGCCTTTTGTATGCATGTGCCTACTGTATGTGTGTGTCTGTATGTGTTGGGGCAAATGTATTTTATTCAAACCAATGGGTAGTGTAGCAACTCGTCCGCCGTGCAACGGAAGGACAGAAAGGGTACGCACACTAAATCGTATCCAAAATGTGGTGCAAATGAGGCGTTTGTGTAAAAAGGAGTATGTTTTTTTTATTATTTCGTGAAAATTAGGGGGGAGAGGCCTTCAGGCAGACAGATGGCAAGCTAGATCATGTGGCGAGATTTAAAGGAATTCATATTAGGTCGATTTACCAATATTCGATATATAGATATATATATATATAAGACCACATATATGTATCTTTCAACATCAACCTTCTGTAGGATGCTAGTTATGCCTATAATAACAAGAAGCAAATTTAGGATAGTACGAAGCACTGTTAATTCAATCGTAAGTAGCCAAATTGAAGGAAAAGCAAATGATCATTCAAGTCATAGGCTAGAGCAGCGGTACGGGCTGGCAAGAGGTAATATGCTTGAAGTGAGAAATTAAATTCTCATTCCACCCAGAACCCAACACTCTGGGTCATACCCATTTAAGGAATAGAAGGAATAGAAATATATCAAAATGGAAAGCATAACGACATGGCTCGTTCAATGATACCGATTGTGAATGATACCGCCGGTGTGTGCCGCAGCGGGTAGGAAAAGAAACAAATGATGATTATGGGTTACAAAAACTAACTACAAATGATCTAAACAAATGAAGAGATCAGTCGAGGATCGCTGCCCTCCCTCCCCCTCTTCCCTCTAGAAGTTTCAACATAGGATTAGTAGTAGTAGTTAAGTAGTCGATTTTAGGCATCCCATGCCCATCACCAGCCCTGCCGAAAGAGAAAAAAACAATATAACGAGAGAGAAAAGAGAGACGAGGTCGATAGAAATGTACACATGATTATAAAACGGGAAGGCTAATTGCGGGAAGAATTCGAATAGAGAAGCAAGAAATGGAAAAACAACAAAACGGAAACAAGGAAAAAAAATTCCTGAAATAAGGTCCAGAACAGCACCATCTGCTCTCCTTGCTCTACAGCTGAAAACAGCTGACATGGAAAGGGATCGCGCCCATTCGAAACAAAATATGATGCGATAGAATAAAAGAAAATGCAAAACCTTTTTCTCGTTTCCATTCACCAAATAAACCTCATTCAGTTTTATTTATCTGGTAAATAAGCGGTGGTAATTCTCTCTCAATTTTGGTCTCATTACATCGTACAACAACGTGGTATTGTCCGCTGAGTGTGGTATGGGTGTAAACCGTACTTTATGCTTACACGTTCTTTATTGCTATGGATTGTACTCTTCTAGTATTTGTCGTAATGCGCAATAGTCGCAAGCAATGGTTGATTAGCGTTCACCTACTACTAGCTTAATTTTATCCAACCGATCGGAATTATTACTAATCGATGAGGATTATTGGAGCGTTATCCAACGCTTACAACTGCGTAATCGGAATCTCGAAGGATGCAGTTAGTTTGCATCTGCTGCTGCTACAAGTAACTTTGCACGTATCTAGAGCATCGTTTCTTTCTCTCAATCAATGTGATCGGAGCCTGTGAGTATCGGTGCCACGTGACCATGTGACCATTTTGGGACTGCTTTGACAAGACTCGGCTAATCTTGATTCACCCCTGATGTCTAAGAATTATTTTCTTTCCTACTGTTTTATCGGTAGTAGGTTACATTTGGCAGTAACTTCAATGTTTAAATCCATCCCAATTAACACTTATTTCTTACGCTAGACCTTATTCTATCCACATGTTCCATAATTTGGTTTAGTTATCATGCGAAATATACTATTCAGAAAGTTAAATAAACATAATAGGAAACTGTAAAACACTTAAACATCGCGTAATACATCGAGAATATACTAATACGATCTTATCAGGCACACCGTACGGTCCTCCTAAAACGTAACATTTCTGTGACATTCAACACAAGCAAGCGTGATTGCAGGAGCCTGTATATTGATGCTCTATTAATCAAGCTGTTAAAAGATCATCGACACTTAATAGTATTGTTTCTATCGATTGTCAGCTAATTTGCTGGAAAATAAAATCCGCAACACATACGAGGCGTAATCGAGATCGTAAATAAACAAAAGATTTTACGGTCTTTCGGAGATAAAAAAATATCTACAGACGGAGACTTAAACACCATACACTTAAAGACATACGTAATCAGAAAATGGATGGATTGATACACGTAAACATAAGATGGAAAAGAATAGTGAATTGTTTTGAGAGTTGTTAGGAAGAAAGGCTTCCTAGCGCACCGATCGATCGACGACTCTTTACCTCAACGCGAAACAGAGACAACGGTGGAAATAGCCAGCGTATATCTACTGTATCCATTCTCTATCTCAGCGTATATCTATCCATTATGAACGTAAAGCATACCAATAAGATCACTCTCCATTGGGAGCTCTCTGATATTGCCCTTAAGCTTTCCAGGAGTTACATTAGTCTAGAGCTTACCAACCTCTTCAGCGGCAATCACAACAGCTGCACGACTATTACTTTTGCTGCTGTTGCTGCTACTGCTGCTACTACTGCTACTGCTGCTGCTGCTGCTGCTGCTGGTGCAGCTACTGCTGCTACTGCTGCTTCGGTGACTGATATTGGTGTTTTTGCTGCTATTGCTAGTGCTACTGCTGCTACTGTTACTACTGCTGTCGCTGTCGCTTCCGGCCGAATCGTGTGTGCAGCTGGCACCGGAAACCGACATTATTGTCTCACCGTGTGCGGATCGCTGCTCGTAATGGACGGCCAGCTCCGAGCGGGCAATCGTGAACCTGGCTTCCCCGTTGAACACCTCCATGACGGGATCGTCATTCTCCAGCTGGTACCGCCGGTACCGCTTGGGACGCTTGCGTGCCCCGACCGGCCTACCGGATGCTGCCGCTCGACCGACCAACAGCACGTGGTACATCTTTGGCGACCCGAACCCCATCGGTGTGCTTTGCTCGATGCGACCATCGTCGGCCGCCACTGCTGTCGCCTTTCTCATCGCCTCCTCTGCCTTGCGCTTTCGCCGTAATGCCGCCATAATGAGCCGCTTATGTTCACGCTCGTTCTCCATCGGCGACATTGGTGGGTGCCCCTGTACGGCTACAGCCGAACACTTGCCACACCCCGCTGGCAATGTCGATGGGCTGCTGGTGGTATTCTGCCTATTGCTGGCATCATCGGGGTGATGATCTGTAGTTAGATTGCTCGGTTCCGCTTCGGTGGACACGGTTGCGCTGGCTGCGCACTCGAACGTTTTGCTGGCGGTCGGGTTGCTGTTATCGCCCGAACCGGGCGTAATCGGACGGGATTGGTTTGACAAGAGGGTCACCGGCGTTGAGGTGTCGAGCTCCCCTAGCAGGTTTCGCTGGTGCTGCTCCACTGCAGCAACAACGTGCCCTAGCGGGGGTGAGCAGGACGGTTGTATCGGTATACGGAAGCGCGGTGTTTGTGGAATGTCCGTCACTGGGTCGATCTTGTACGGCGAATCGGAGTCCTCGCTGCTGAGCTGCAGTATCGGGGTCATCGTCGTGACCACCCGTGAGGGTTTCGGTGTCAGCGGTGCCTGACGGGGCGGGGGCACTGTTGGTAGCCAGCCGGAGGTGCTGGCACCATCGTTGGTCGAAACACTTGCTTCGACCACGAGACACTGATGGAAGGATTGGCGGGGAAGTTGACCGCCGGTTGGTGGTAGCTTGGCACACGACACTACGATAGGGCTCGCGAGCGCCGCCTCTATCATGGCGGCCTGCTTTTGCGTCGTATTGGGTGTCGCCGGAATCGATGCGCTTGCTGGTGGTGGGGGGGACGGTTGCCGTATCCTAGCCTCATCCACCGTCCCTGCCAACTTGGTCGCGCCGGCTTTCGGGCGGTTGTGCGAGCCGGCGGCAGCAGCAAGCGCTCGTTGCTTTGCCCGAGCGGCCCGCCTGCGCTCTACTCGTAGCGTGAGCAGTCGTTTGCTTTCCACCTCTCGCCGACGCTTTTCCTGCTCGGCAATGACCGTCCGCAGATGCATGTCGAAGTTGGTAATATTGACGGAGCGAATTCGCTTCCATTCAGCCGCATCCTGTGCGATTTGTTCGGCCGTCCGTCGGACGGTCTTCGGTTTCGGTGGGTCAGTGTTGGGTGCTGCCATCATGGTGGTATTGATAGTAGCCGCGGGGGTAGTACCGTCGCCAGCGGGAACCTCCGCCGGTGTACCGAGCTCCTCACCCTTGGCAACAGCGGTAGCGTCTAGCGCAATCCGTTTGAGTGGCATCATCGGCGGTATGTCGAATACCAATCGGCGGACGTGGGTGCGTTTCTCTACTAGCGCTTTCGTCGTAGGAGACACCATCTGCTGCATGGATGAGCTGGTTAGTGGTAGGGAGGATGGTTGAACAACCATTATCGGCCGTACGGCCAGCGCCGGCCGGTTAGTCGTCGCCGACTGCACCGTAGCCGGTCGATGCGCTGCAATTACGGTAGGCGATGTATTTGCGGCTACCACCGGTATGATGTTTCCCAGTCCCAAATCGATGACGACACGCTTGTCTTGCGGCGTGCATTTCCCTGCACTGGCCCCATTACTGTGGCAGGGCTGTATCTCCTGCCGCTGTTGCTGCTGTTGCTGCTCTATCCCTTCTCCAATCTCGGACTCTTCCGTGTTTCGACGGTTCGGTTTGTCGGTTTGCTGCTCATCAATCGGTGCCTGTGCCTCAACGGGCAGTTCTTCGGCGGTTGGCATCGGTGTTTGGCTGGCATCCACTGGAGGCAAATCGGTTGCACTGGAGTACTCAGTTGGATCCGGATCATTGTCGCGTATCGCCAACGCCGTCGTCGGCTGCTCAGCACTGACTTCCACTGTCAGAGCCGGTTCGCCATCGGGGCACCAGACCTCGGGAACCCCGTGCCAGTACCATTGTCTGTGCTCGGCGAGAACCTCCTCTTCCATGGAGCAGCCATCTATTTGAACCAACTCCAGCATTGGAATCGTTTCCGGTTTACCGGCAATTGGTTGGTTTGGGGCAACGGTAGAGCAGGAAACGGGCTCGCTAGGGTTCGGTAGCTGCCAGCAATGCTTATTGTCATCCAGCGGGACACTCATCCCTTGTTGTTGTTGATCGTCTGTGGCCGCATTGGTTGATCGCGAGTGTTGCACGGTTTCTTCGTTGACGCAGCGTTCGTTACATTCGAAGGCGTTGCTGTTGGTGGACGGCGATCCCATTCTGCTGCCCACCGAGAACATCTTATCGATTCGTTCCACCAGTAGCAGCTCGATCTTCTCGATCAGCGTGATGGAGGGATCTTGCACGAATCGGTAACCCTGGTCGTACTTTTCCAACAGCATTTGTACTGTCGATGGAACGCGCATGGAAGCAACCAGAGAGAAATGGGAAGAGAAAGAGCGGGAGAGATTTAAGCTACACGCACCGGAGGACGGCACTTTGCATAACTTACGCCGGTGGTGATCATCACACAGGCTCTGCACCAGCACCGGTAGCGTGGTGACGCAGTAGTTAACAACTCTGCCGGACGCTTCTAGCTCCGCCCGCTCCTGCTCCAACAGTGGGTTCTGTTGGCAAAACTGATTCGCCAGTTCGTCCATCTTCTCGTCGTACAGGTAGGCTGCGGAAGAGTGCCAGGGGAGCACCAGACGGGTTAGGTGGCAAACAACGGACCGAATCCTGCTAAACCCAGCGATACGTACCCAACACTAGCCGGGCAACATCCGTGAGGAGTACCTCGATCGGTGCCGCCATCGTCGGTGCTGTTGATTTCGATTCGTTCTTCGTCGGCTGCTGATCAGCGAATCCTGATCCGGATCGCGATCGATGCCTTTCGTTCTCGTCACTGTTGGCCTCTTTGGGCTCTGCCGTACTGTGCCCTTCGATAGGATCCCCGAAGAGCTCCACACCACTGGTTCTTCATTGCGTAGCGGCACACCGGATGTATTAAATAATCAGTCGAAAACATTCCGAACAAATAGCGTCCCGATACCTGCACCAACGAGCACAACGGCGGGAGTGCCGTTTGTTCATAGAGCACACGAAACAATAGAATTTCCCCCCTTTTTTTACAGCGATCTCGGTAGTTCGAATGGGCTTCTAACCTTAAATAAAGGGGCCCAAAACAACGCGCACACACGCAGATGCAGATACA
>NC_064879.1:3235543-3238043 GCF_943734665.1 Anopheles aquasalis
GGATCACGGGCGTGCCTGTGTGTGATTTGGGTGAGATTGAAGCAGTATTCTAACTTGGACGATATTATCATTGTATCGTTGCAGGATGTGAAGGCCGTAGTAACGCACTCGATACACTGCACGCTAAACTCGATCGGTGGCATCCAGGTGCTGTTCCCACTGTTCTCGCAGTTGGATATGCCATATGAAGGAACGGACGTTCGAAAGGACCCAACACTGTGGTAAGTCCGATAACGTACCCTTGGTGCCGTTGGTGAGCTAACGCTGTTTGTTATTTAACCTTTCCTCAATCAACCACCAAAAACCAGTGCTAAACTGCTTGGGTTCATTTGTGAGCTCGTCGAAAGTTCGCAGACGGTGCAGCAACATATGATACAGGTAGGCTTATTAATTGTGGCGCCGATGCGCCCGGTTTGCACAGGAATTAATGCGATTTTCGCGCACATCTATCCTCGCAGAACCGTGGATTTCTGGTGATCTCGTTCATGCTACAACGGTCGTCCCGTGATCATCTGTCCCTGGACGTACTAGGGTCGTTCCTGAGCCTTACAAAGTATCTGGTGACGTGTTTGTCAGCCAACTCGGATCTGCTGCTGAAACAGGTATGTGGTCACAACTCCCGTCCTGGGTTCCAGACAAACGAGCGACGTTTCCCCCCACCCCTCCCACACCCATTCCGTAGCTCCTTTAGAGCTAATAGAGAGACGCTGCTCTTTTACCGGTCGGACCCGGCCCAGCGTTGTATGTGAGGCACGGTTCTGGGCATTACAGTGAGAAAGGAACAACGCAGCGTGTTCGGCACTACATAGTAAAGAGTGGATTCCCCTTGTTTCTGTGTATTTGGTCTCGAGGATCAGGCCTCGGTCGGAATGTTGTCCACGGCAGCAATACTAGACTTTTCTATCTCATTAAATATGTTCATGTGTTGCATGGTGTTTGAAAGTTTCGATCCATTTTAAGTATTTGTATGATTTTAGAAACGGCTCGAGCCGGCTGGTTGTGTACAATTTTGCTAGTGTGCTATATTGAGATGCCTGTGTACACTCGGTATAGCGCGAGCAGAATTTAACACATCCCGATTCGACTCGTTTCACCCACTCGATCCTTGGTTTTTACTTCTTAAATCATAAGTACATCCTGTTCAATAGTAATAGTAGTTTTTGTTCCTGGCTAAGCAAAATAGCTGCGAGTTGATAAATGTGGGCTCGAGTTTACGGTGTCACTGCTGTAAGGCCATAATGATGGCCTCTATCCAAGAAGCCCTGGGGTGATACGAAAAATCGTCAAAAGTTTTTGTTTGTTTGTTTAGTAAACATCTTCTGGATATTGTGCATGGAGAGATTGGTAAACATTCGGTTCAGCTTGTTCATTGTTGCATGCATGAAAATAAACCCACTTATGCCAGTTTTGACGAGCAGTTTACGCTGATAAAAGTATTGTGAAAACAGTGGTAGCATCCCACAACTCATTGCAACACAAATGTCATTCTTAGTGCGTTTTGTTTTTGTTATTGTCTTGCCATTTTTCCTTTACTGTGGTGTGAAGATGTTGTCTGTGGTGAAATTCAATTGCCCTACTCTATTGCTGCATGCCCATTTAAAAACAATCGGCTTGTGGCAGGGCAGACGAAATTCAAAGTTAAAGTGTTAGTTGTTCTGTTTCTCATTCCTCACCTGGCAGCTACTCGACCATGTGCTGTTCAATCCGTCGCTTTGGATCTATACGCCGGCCACGGTGCAGGCTCGCCTTTACGCCTACCTGGCGACCGAGTTCCTGAGTGACACACAAATCTACAGCAACGTCCGGCGGGTAAGCACGGTGTTGCAGACCGTGCACACTCTCAAATTCTACTACTGGGTAGTGAATCCGCGCTCGAAGAGCGGTATCACACCGAAGGGATTGGATGGTCCGCGGCCAGCCCAAAAGGACATCTTGGCCATCCGAGCGTACATTCTGCTGTTCCTCAAGCAACTGATCATGATCGGTAACGGGGTGAAGGATGACGAGTTGCAGAGCATTCTCAACTACCTGATGACCATGCACGAGGACGAGAACCTGCACGACGTGCTGCAGATGCTGATATCGTTGATGTCTGAGCACCCAAGCTCGATGGTGCCGGCGTTCGATGTGAAGCACGGCGTGCGCACAATCTTCAAGCTGCTCGCCGCCGAAAGCCAGCTGATCCGGTTGCAGGCCCTTAAGTTGCTGGGATTCTTCCTCTCGCGCAGCACGCACAAGTGAGTGATCTGATCGCCATCGTGGCCGGCTTTGCCATCGTTAGCTTGTCGCAATTTGTAGCTTAACTATTGATTCTCCTACACTTGCAGGCGAAAGTATGATGTAATGTCGCCCCATAACCTGTACACACTCCTTGCCGAGCGGCTACTGTTGTACGAGGAGTCAATGTCGCTGCCCACATACAACGTGCTTTACGAGATCATGACCGAGCACATCTCGCAACAGATTCTGTACGCTAAGCACCCGGAACCGGAGAGCCACT
>NC_064879.1:3243043-3245543 GCF_943734665.1 Anopheles aquasalis
AACAATCATCTGATCAGCAACACCACGCGAGCTAAGGAGCTCAACTGCGCGACGGTGAATGGTGGTGTGCCGTTGCCAATGTATTACAATAACAATAATCACAACAACACTACTAGCAGTGGTGGTACCTGCATGTTCTCGAGCGAAATGATGAACTGCTACTCACCCGGCGGTGGTGGGCCAACGATGGCAGTAGCATCGGCGGCAGCCATCGGAGGCCACCTTAATCATCTGCACCACCACCAACAGCAACACCTGCAGCATCCACATATGCAACAGTACCAACAGCAGCAGCAGCAGCAGCAGACCATCGTGAACAACAACATGCTGAACGGCGGGGCAACGGGGCAGCCGGTCGAATATGGAGCGGCTGTAATGAGTGGTCATGTGCGGGGCGTGACCACCGGCCACGGTGGTCGCTCGGTTCACCACCCGTCACAGCCATCACCAACACCGTCAGCGGTGCTTCAACATAACGGTGTCCCCAGCACAACTGCCAGCCAGGGCATTACCAGCAGCACCCACCATTCCGGTTCCGGTGTCGTCAGTGAAAAGCTGTCCAAAGGCACGCCAAATGCTCCTCCAAATGTCATCTACCCCCACCCGTTTTTGTTGTTAATTTTTTTTTTGTGTACCGCGTGAGCCCAAAAGAGGGACTGTAGTGATAATGTGCCGCAGACACCACCTCCTTCGGATGGATCTGGGCTTTTGTTTTTCTTTTTTCATTTCCCTTTTTTTTTTGTCGTATATCCAACACAGCTACTCACGCACACAGTAACACAAAAAAAAGCACACTGACTCGGGCGCGTCTCGTTGCAGAGAGATACTTTTTTTTTAATCATATAAGAGAACGGGCGAACCGTTTGTTTTCAGAGAGATTCTATTAGATTGATCGGTTTGTTATGTTCCGCCTCATTTTTCGTTTAGATCACCGCTTGTGTTTATTAGTCCCATGCTTGTGCAACTTGGTCGCATTCTACTCTACCACTGTCTCCTTTGCTGTCAGTTGGCACGTACTCATTTTGCTCTGGCCGTTTTTATATCGTATTGTTATTATTATTGCCTTCTTTTTCGCATTCGGCAGTGTATCATTCTGTTATGTGTATTAGTTATAAGGGTCATATTATACTTATTTCTTCATCTATTCTAATATCTTATCTTAGTGTAAGCAAATATTTTTTCCTCGGTTCGCTTTTCATTTTGCAGCATTATCTTTCGCTAAACATTCCGACGAGACGTTGAGATAGGCGTGATATACGGTTTATTTTTCTCATAAACATAATTGAATATCGGGTTCCTTCGGCGGTATTGTTTTCTTGTTTTATTTCTTCCCTTTGTTGTTAAATGTTATCACGATTTCTCGATTTGCTTTACTCCGTTTACTACTGTTGAACGGCGCGATATCTTGCTTTCGTTTTCTTTTGGGTTTCAATTTTATCTCCTGAGTTTCGTGTGGTCGTGTGTATGTGTGTGCGCGTGTATGTGTTGTCCGTTCTCCCCAACTCCACCCCTTCCATTTCCCCGCTCGAATTGCTTACAAACTAACGCTTTGTCCTTTGTCCTGATTTTTCATTGCTGTAGGAACCCAATCGATGCAGGATGGCGAGTACGAAGTGATCGTTGTCGACGAGAGCAACTCCTCCGTAATTGCCGACGATTCTCATTCGAGCGGTCCACTCTCGATCAAGGTAGGTCTCGATTACAACTTTTGACTCGCTTTTGGCACTCCGTTCCATCTTTTACGCTCACTACCGTCCTTCCCTCTCTCCGATGCTGTGGAAGTGGTTCCCTGTTGGAACACTATTACTATACTTTCACTTGAATCCTGTTGTCCCGTTTATCCTCCATTAATCCTGTTGTCAACCGTTAATCGGCTATTATCCTTCGTCCACACTAAAACAATTTGAGCTTGAAATTTATTGTTAATTGTCGTAACGTAACTTGACTGCGGGGGGAACGTTTCGCGTTTTCCTTTTGTGAACTCCGTGATCGAAACGGCAACCAATATGGTCTCAAAAACTGTCGTTCTTTCCGCAACGCTGTGATTGAACCACCTTTCCAAACTATCAGCATTTCGTCGTGAAGCAGAGTGCGGTGCTTTCGTCTGATGATCTATGATGTGTCGGCTCAACCGTGAATAAGAATAGCACTAAAGTGGCACCAAAAAGCGAAGATCAGAATGGCTTAAAATTCATAAAACGTGATGTGGGGAATTTACATCTATTCCATTATTACCATCTATGAGTCATTGCGTCACGGACCTTGTTAACTGTCACCTCCCCCCCCCCCCCCCTCCCTCAGCCACCCATCACCCCTGGAAAAATTCTGTCAACCTCAATTCTCTAACACAGCGTTAATTGTTTTCAAAACCAAAAAATACAAACAACACAAATGTTGCCACCTTTCCAAAATCGTCGCATCAGCGGAGATCATCGCCGAGCACGTCTGGTAGCGGTGCCGAAGCACAGGTCCGTCCTTTGAATTCTCAGCAACCGCAACA
>NC_064879.1:3253043-3273043 GCF_943734665.1 Anopheles aquasalis
AATTGGAGCGCATGCCGCGCCAGCGAGCCGGCGAACCTTATTCTATAGAATTTATCTTATTTAACTAAGCTCCACTGTGCGCGAGGTATGCATTCCTGCGAATTTTCCTGAGAGGTGTGAAATCAGCGCGGTTCCAGAGTTTAAAGAGGTGTGAACAGGGCAAAAGGCGGACAAGGCAACAGGGGCACGGGCCACGGGTCGTGCAGTAAGCATATGTTTAAGTTATTACCTTTTGCTACTTACCCCAACGGCTATTGTTGTGTGGGGGCACATTGGTAAGACAGCCTTTTTGGTTTTGTTGAGTTACGCGAGCGAGGTTTCTACACATTCTAACCGGCCCGGACTACTTAGGCAAGCCCCTAGTCCGCAGACTTGCATTAGAAAGCTTGCCCCTAGTATTAGTAAGTGGAAGAATGAAGGAAAAAGCCGAAGCGAGACACAGTGAGAGTGCGGTCTTTTGTAGTCAGAGTCGGAGAATGGTTTTCTTCGTGCATCTTTGGTGTCTTTGGCAACTCTGCTGACAGCTTCGAAAGTGATTGTTTTGCAAACGCTCGCTTAAGGTTACGTTTTCCAGAGCTTAAGTGCACTTTTGTGGTATTTTTTTCTGTGTTAAAATTTAAACATTGCTATTAATCGGTTTAGTTACTAGTGCAAATTGCGTATTACCGATAGATGGGGGCCCTTCATTCCATAGAACTACCCTAGCATGCTTCTTTCAACCCCCACCCTGCGCCTTACCTAGCCCGGGCGGGAAAAGCAAGGGCGGGCTGCAATGCTCCCTCAGTAGCCTTGTAGCAGGACTGAACTCGGGAAATGTAACGAGGCGTCAAGCGCAATTAACAAACCACCATTTTCCTACCATTCCCTTCTCATCCGGTACCTTCCCTCATCACGATGCCCGGTTTTTGTTGGGATTCTTTTGCGCAAAAAGGGCAGGGACTTTAGAAAATTGGCATATGTAAAACACAAATGCACTTAGGGTTAAATATTCTTAATTTCATTCTATACTTCGTTTTCTTTTTGTTGTTATGGTTGAAATTATGTCTCCTTTCGTCGCAAAAAGCGTTAAGGCTATAGTCAGGGTCAGGTGGCAGTAAAAGGAAAGGATTCGGGGGTGGCAGTAGCTACTTAAAATTAGTTTAGTACTCCGGGGTAACAACAAAATGACCTAGATGTTTATAATGAACCTTGCGCAAGAAGTAAAACATGGAAATAAAATCTTTCTTTCTTCACCCATCAAACCAATGCGTCAACAATTGCGTGCTACGGCGGCGTATGCGAATCACGAAAGCCCTTCACACTCTCATGCCAGCACGGAGTATTGTCGTGTGGCGTGCTATTCGTGGATTGTTCCACCACTCTCTTTCAGATTGTTACACAGCATTCAAAGTGGAATCCATGCACGTGAACGTTTAGGTAGAATTGGTTTTATTGTGATTGCGTGATTTAAAAAAAAAAAAACAAAACAACAACAGTCTGCGCATCGGTAAATCGGTCCGTCCGTTCAACACATGTAAGAAGGCATGAACCGTATGTCTAGCAATCGCTGGTAAATAAACAAAAATATGGTAAACAAAGCTAATAAAAACTACATTCTTACATTGAAAAGAGTACAAGTATGCGGCGGAGATATAAATGGTACAGGTGCTGGTTTGGTTTTGATGCCCTCCCTTTCCGGGGTATGTAATATAAGACTCCAGTGCCAGTACTGGTGGTCGCATCATCCTTGTTACGATGCACCTGGTAGCCGTAATAAAATAGTACAGACGCTTAACATAAATGGTAGCTGCGGTGTATGTTTCGAAGGGTGCGGATGTGCCCACGGCATGGGTGGATGAGATAAGGATTTCCAGGGGGTGGGGGAAACAAAAAACAAGACTAAAAATGGGAAGGGTAGTGCTGGAATGTTGGCGCGCCGCTTGTTATTCCTTGCTGCGGGAGCGTAACCACAGACAGAAGAGGGCACCGAGCCGGAACAGGATGATGAGCGCAAACAGGCAACCGATGTCGAGCGCAAAGTCCTCGATCCGGAAGTTGAACGTCTCGAGAATGATCTCGCCCGACGCCGGACAGGTGACGTTGGCGCGTGTGCACGCAATCTCGCCGTCCCCGACCGCCGCCCACTGGTTGATGAGCAGTGCCTCGTTGGCGTACCGGAACCAGGACAGGTAGGACAGGTATTTGAAGTATGCCGGCACCGATGCCGAGTTAAGGAAGAAGCCGCCAAAGATCAGGAACGGTATGACGACCGGCGGCCCCACCGACAGGGCCATCGAGATGGAGGAGCTGGCGCAGGAGATGAGGTACCCGAACGAGGTGGACACGTTGGCGACGAGCGTCACGATGAACAGTGTGGTGAGGTAGTGCGAAACGCCCGCCTTCAGCCCAATCATCGGGTACGTGATCGAGGTGAAGACGAACGGGACGGCAATGAACAGTGGCAGCTCGGCGATCGTTTTGCCAAGGAAGTACGTATCGACGCGGTACAGCCGGGAACGCTTCTCGCGCAAAAACACGGGCAGCTCGGCGGAAAACACGTTGATCACGGCGAACACGTTCTGGAAGGTCATGTTGGTGAGGAACAGAAACAGTGAACCATTGATGTTCATCACACCGTCCTGGTCGAGCACTTGGCCGAAGTAGATCGATCCGATGAGCGAGGCTACCATCTGTTAGGGAGAGAGTGGGGGGAAGAAATGAAGTGAAGTGTTTGCCAAAAAAAAAAACAAAAAAAAATGGGCTCCTACTGGGGAGCTTTTCGCCTTGTATCCACCCCGTCTATACTTACCGCCGTCTGCAGCAGGCGCACCTTCACCAGCATCGGATCCTTCAGCACGCTCAGCCAGGACCGCCAGAGGATGCAGTAGAATTGGGTCCACCAGCTCGCCCGGTACCCGGTACTATCGACACCCTCCATCGGCTGCAGCAAGTAGGGATCGTTGGTCTGGTGCTTGGCGCGTGCCAGCTCGATGCCAACACCGGCCCCGTTCACTAGCGACGCCGTTTCGATGATATCGCGTGCGATTGGGCTGACCGCGAACGAGTCGCAGATCTTTTTGATCGTCTCCCGGCACTCGGTCTCCTTGTTCGGTGCGATGGCCAGCATTTGCACGTAGAAGTCGGCCGGGTTGTAGTTGGGTGGGCACGGTATTCCCAGCCTGCCAACGTGCACGTGTTGGAGCGCGTGAAAAAGAGAGAGAGAGAGAGAGAGAGAGAGAGAGAGGGGGGGGGGGGGTGTGAATTGAGCAAATGGAAAAAAATCGACAAAAAAAAATGCCACTTGAGCTTACTGTGAAAAAAATTCGGCCGACTGATAGGGCGAACCGAGGAAGGCCACCCGACCCTCCGCCACCAGCAGGATACGATCGAACAGGCAGTACAGCTCGGACGACGGCTGGTGGATGGTGAGGATGATGGTTTTGCCCTTCATCGCCATCCCCTTCAGCACCTGCAGCACGCTGTGCGCCATAAACGAGTCCAGCCCGGACGTCGGCTCGTCGCACAGCAGCAGATGCGGATCGGTGAGCGTTTCCGACGCGAACGCCAACCGCTTCCGCTCACCACCCGACAGACCCTTGATCCGGCCGGGCGCACCGATGATCGTGTCCGCACACTTGACCAGCGACAGCTCCTGCAGGACCTCGTCGACCCGGTGCATCTTCACGCTGTGCGGTACATCACGGCCCATCCGCAGCAGCGCCTGGAACATCAGGTGCTCCTTGGTCGTGAGCGACGGGATAAACAGATCGTCCTGCTGGACGTAGGCACACCGGGCACGCATCTGCTCCGCCGTCACCGGCACACCGTTCAGGGCGCGCACGGCGTTCGGCGAAATTTTCACCCCCGGCGGTGACCGGAAGGCGAGCGCGTTCAGCAGCGTCGTCTTGCCAGCGCCCGAACTACCCATCACGGCCAGCAGCTCGCCACTCCGCGCCACACCGGTCACGTTCTTCAGCAGGTGCTTGCGCGGATTAAAGTCCTTCACCAGCCGCTGGCGGGTGAAACAGTGCCGGAGCCGGCTGCAGAGTGGTTCACGGGACTTGGCATCGGTGGCCGCCTGCCCAAACACGTCGATCTCACGCCACGTGTACGTCAGCCGGTCCTGCGCCGGTATCTGGCCCTTCACCGAACCGTAGCTCTTCGGGCGCCACACCTGGATCAGCGTGGCCTTGTCGTTCGTCAGCGTCGCATTGATACCGTCATCCTCCATCGACTGGTCCTGGAAGCTACTCGTACTGTAGCGCTGCCGACGTGGAAGGACATGAAAAAACGGATATGTGTCAGTACGGCATAAGAGAAGGTTGGGGGGGGGGGGGGGGCCGAGGTGGTACGCAAAAAAGCTAAATGACCTAGCAGTAGGAACGGATCGAGCGCTACGCGGGGGGGGGGGGGGAATGGGCATTACGTATGAAGTGACGGGGAATTCATAATTTCTCAATTCACAGCTCAACCGCCATGTGCACTCGTAGACATCGTGCTGCTATCGTGCCCGTTCGGAATGGTGGTATTGTTGACCGGTGAACCCATGAGGACATGCGAGGAAGAAGAAAACAGAGCAAGAGATGCAGAGAGAGCGCGCGCGAGAGAGAGATTTTTTTCAGGGCTCATTCGAGGATAACCCAACCCATTTCATTTCCCATTCGAAATCTCCAACAAAAACTCAACGGAGCTACCTGGATACTGGACTTTTACTACTGTGGCCAATAAATAAAAAGAATCGGTACACAATTTGCTACTGCTAACGATTTTTTTCAATCTCGTATTTTTTGTACGTTGTCGGTACCGTTGCTAACATCCACGCCAAGTTTCACGTCAAAATAATGATTATTTATTGAGACATGATTTTTTTTGTGCGATACAAAAAAGTGCAATCCTCGTTTTTCGCTATGGTAAACTTTCTGGAGCGAATTTTGTTCACCGAAATGAATTTTCCGCTAACGATACTTTGAGAATAGTGCGAAAAGCCTTTGGGGATGACGCTTTCTCAACATCAAATGTTTACAGCTTGCAAAAAAACTTTTCAAAGATGGCCGGGAACGTGTTTGAAGACGAAAAACGGACGGAGCTCACGCCCCAAAAAAAATCCATGATGTTTTGGTGATGGAAAATCGTGTGCGCCACTTGTAAACCTTTGATTTTGACATAGCGTCGTTCCCAATGGCTTTTTGCAGTATTCTCAACTTAACCTTAGCGTCAAAATTTATTCAAACAAACTTTAACGCACAAATTATTGCTCCAGAAAGTTTACCATAGCGAAAAACGAGAAATGCACTGTTAGTACCTCACAAAACAAATCATATCACAATAACTAATCATTATATTGACGTGAAACTTGGCATGGATGTTAACAACGGTACCGACAACCTACAAAAAATACGAGATTTAAAAAATTCGTTAGTGCTAGCAACTTGTGTACCGATTCTTTTCACTTATTGGCCACAGTAGTACTCTATCCAAAGAATATCGATTTGGTTTTTTTTTTCCCATTTCTGGTGACCCATCACGCGCCTACGATGGGCACCGGGAAAAGAACCTTTTCGAACCCCTAAACTTTCCTAAAATTTGAGACCATGCATGAAGCTTCTTCCCCCTAAATAGAACCAAATTATTCCTTGGGAAGTTGTAATTCAATTGTGCCATATATGCGGTGAAAAAAAATCGATTGAACAGGTTTCTTCACAACACAAAAAGAATGGACACCAAAATTCGAGAGCCTCGTTCATCGTTTGCCAACTATGCGGCGCTCGATGACGATGCCACCACCAAAGGGGGCTGTTGTTGTGCCGCGATGTGCCTCGCGCATCGCCTCGAGATTAGCCCGGTCGACCATCGATAGCCCGGGAGCGCATTATCGCCTCCGTGGTCGTGGTCATTTCCGGCACAAGGGGCCCCGAGATAGCAGGGGGTGCAGCAGCATGCAGGAGTGCCATTATCACACCTTCACCTTTACTATTTGCCCCCCCCCCCTCCCTCCGATGCACGAACAGACCAGAAAAGAAGGACCCTGGATGCGTACGCCTACCCCCAACTGGCTGCAGTGCAGTGCAGTGCAGTGCAGTCCAGTCTAGGCCACTATCACTGTTGATGAATCTTTGCCCCGAAAACCAGGGGGGAAAACGGCACTTACCCGGCTTGAACTGATGGTCGTTTTACTTTCACCATCGGCATACTGGTCGTCGGTGTTGATCGTCATTCTGGCCGCCACGCACTGTTTGCTTTTTTTTGTTTTTGCTGGATCACGTTTGCCGATCCGTCGGTGCGTTGGTGCGTTGGTGCGCTGGACGCTGTCGTCGTCGTCGTCGCCTAGCGGAGCGTTTTTGGTGGCAGGCTTGTTCGCACACGACTACAGAGAGCGATGGATCGCCTGGTTGAGAGAGTTCGCTGGAACGATATTTGAGAAGAACAGTAGTAGAAGGGGACTATCTTCGGTGTCGTTGACGTGGGCCCCCCCCTGGCCCACCACCAGACGGTGTCACCAGTTTGTAAAAAAAAAAAAAGAAAATCTTTGCCCCGATCCACTCGCCTATCACGCGGCTAATGAGAATAATCAACTGCGCCGCTCCGCGCCGCACAGATAGTGGCATGAGCGCTCTAGCAGCTACAACGCAGCTACCTCAACATAAAAAATGTTTCGCCCGTGTAACGAGAGCGCAGGATGGGACAAAATAGTCCACAGCTGATAAGCCACCAAAAACGGGGCCTAACAATAATTCCAAAGGACCACCAGGCCTCGATTCGCTGTTGCCCGGTGCTACCTCGCAACCGAAACGTCGCCATTTTCCGGTATCCGACCCACCGCTTGCTTTCTCCGGATCTGGGACCACTGGTAGGAGCCTCGACGTAGTACGGGATGTTGCGCTGTTAATAGTCAGCGCGCACCAGGGCGCGCGATCGCAGGGCGCGGACCCATCAGAGCGCCAATCATGCGTGGCTCGTGTATTCCGGGGGTCTACTACAATCTCGCCGTCCTCGTCGTCGGGCGGGGCCCAAGATTAAGCCCGGCTCAATCACCGGCTAGCACCAGCACATTCTATAATGTCTAATCGAGAACCGAGTCCGTTTTTTTTTTTTTCGTGTTGTGTCTTGTTTTGCTTCGATTTGAACACTCGATGATTGGTTTTTTGTGCCCATTCCTCGGCCAGGAGGAGCAGGAGCAGGAGGAGGAAGAGGGGGAGGAGCTCTCGGGGTGGGATCGGGTGGAGTTTGCTGAGGGACGATCATAGATTCATCCACTGAAAAGTCGCATACTTCTCGATGTTCCGATTGTCGATGGAATGCTGGAATGTAGGCCTATGCTTCCTCTCCTCCTTCCCTCCCTGGGAAGCTGCAAAGCAATTGCAGTTCTCAGAGGGAGAGAGAGAGAGAGAGAGCGAGAGAGAGTTTAAGTGTATTGCTGTGCGGATGTTTGTCGTTTGATCGAATTGATCGGTTTGATTGCAGCACTCCTTTCCCCCTTTTCCACTCCCCCCGGCTTCCTCCCTTCTCTCAAAAAAACTTGATGTGTGCGAGCTGCGCCAGTCCTTGCGCCAAATGGCGCTGGCAAAGCAAAGATCCTTGGTTGATTTTAATCAGCGCCCGCACACCGCCAGGACATTTTAGCCAACGTTGCTACCTGCGAGGACTCTGGCACACGTTCAATCACACACACACACACACACACACACATACACACACGTCTCTTGTCGGTTAGTTGTTCCGCTCCCTAGCTAGCCCTCAACAAATGCACCGACAGCACACAGCGCACATACACTTGACACTCGAAGGGCTTCCCCGGTTATACGGCGGTGTTGATGATCTTTACAGTGCTCGCGGACACCACGGCACACACACACACACACACTTGTTCCGCCACAACTTGGCGGTTATGCGACCGAGGGATACTAACCTGCCCAGCCAGTCCGGATCACGGCCGAAACGCAAATGAAGCCACACCGATGGCTAACGCTGGCAGGAAGCTGAGAACTGGGCCCACCCGCAGACGCTGGGTCCAGGCGGGGACGGGGGGGGGGGGGGGCCATGTGTGTTAGTGTTGCTCATCCGCTTCTCGCCTCGTCGGGCGACGGGTAATCGAGAAACCGCTGAGTGCCGCCGGCGCGATCATCGGGAGCTGCAGCTACTCATGCGCGCCTTGCACACACAAAAATAAGAGTGTCAGCGGAACTGGCGAGCTACTCGCGTTCGCTGTCATGGACTACAGAATTCGGAACAGTTTCTTGATAAAGCCGGCCAAGAAGGACCAGGCAGGCAAACGCAGGCACCGCCTGCGAAGCCGTACAACAGCGGAAAAAAAAACAAAAAAAAAAGAAACGCGCATACCACATCTCCACCGTGCCCAACGATGCCACGCGGATCCCCTGTGCACGCAGTATCAAACGCTGTGACCGCCAGGGCGCAAAAATCAGCACCAAACAAAAAAAGCAACCCGAGCAACCAAAGAACAACAACAACAAAAAATCGAACAGTTCTCGTCTCGTCGCACGCGATCGCAACCGATAGAACGCCGGATGAGCGAGGCCGAGGAAAAAGTGTGTGGTCGATGGGAGAGGGAAAAAAAAACTGCTGGGCTACTGCTGGGCTGGGTGTGTGGTATGTCCCCGAAAGGGAAACAATATACACATACAAGGCGACCGAATGGCAGTAGCCGGTAGTGTAAGAATGTGGCCGGGGGTGGCCGAGGGTGGCCACGGCTGATAGTGGGTTGCTACGGTTGCGGTTACGATTCTAATTAAAATTGGAAATTCCGGGAATGATGGTAGCTGTTGTAGTAGGAGAGACAGAGAGAGAGAGAGAGAGAGATGGATGCTGGATTTCGGGGTCTTCACAGCCTAATCGGTGTCCCCTGGGCACCGCACGGCGTACAGTCCTGGCGTTGCTTACGTTATCAATTTATTGCACAAGTATCGGATACGATCTAGCGATTCGCCGAACGTCCGAACGGCGGATACGCTTGCTGATGTTGAGAAATTGATAGCAACAGCACACAAAAGGGGTTTATCAAAATCATGTTCAACTCCCCCCCCCCCCCGCACCAAGGCCAAGGGGCCATGCTGCTTTGGAGCTGGTGCTCATTTCCGTTGGCGTGTGCGCGTGCGCGCTTTGCTTGGTACCAAGCAGGGACACCTAGTGGAGATCTTTTTACTCCCATATTTCCCGCTTCACCTGGTTTCTGGTGCCTCAAACGACAGAGATGATGCAAAGCGGCCATTTTTTTGGTTGATATTGTATCACCCGTTGCTCTTTTCTTGTGTTTCTCCTCACAGGCGCAAAGCGGAACTACTCCTCCCAACAGAAAAGGTGCTAACTACTCTTTACTGTAAAAAAACTAGCGCAAATTTGCGAAATGGCGCCAAAGCAGATAAGAACGCAATCATAGTGCTGCGCCGAACTAGCCCCCTCCAAGCCTCAATTGAACTCAATTTCCCGGAATCGACACGGGGATCGCGTACCTGTGAAGCGCCCAAACCTGTGGGTAGGCTGACTGACCTTGATCATGTGGCGTCTGTCTACACTTTAATGGTCAAGATCAAGGTCAAGATCAATTTCTACCTGACCTTGGCTCTACTAAAGCAACGGGAGTCAGGCAGCAGGCCGCAGGTAGGTGGCGAAAACGTAAACGAAAGCGGAATCTAAAACAAAACAATCAACAACTACGGCGAATGGCTGTACCAAAACAGAAGAACAGCAGGTCACTACTGCGCTGCGCCGAACTTTCCGCCCTGAAATTCCCGGAATCGATCTGGGTCGAAGTCGACTCGGGGGGCTCGGGGCATCGGAATCGACTCCGATTTTTTTGCAGGCGTAGAATCGGAGTGGAATCGCAGGGTGCGTGATACACTTCCATTCCATGGCAGGTATAATATCCACACCACATCCACACACTTGTTAATTGTAACTCCATTGTAATTCCAGATTGTTTGTGTCTTTTGAATTTGAGAAAAATGACTTTATTTAGAAACCAACAAAAAAAAAAAAAGAACAAAGTAATGACGGTTTGTTGGATCACTCAGTAGCTCACCATGAGTAGTGAGGATTTATACTTTATTTTTAGCAGGTGTTTCACACAATATTTCTCAGGGGATTCCGGATGCACGAGATCGGTTTTATACATAAAAAAGAAACGAAATAGTTAAATATCTACATCTCCGTCGATGTGGCGCATTGCACACTTATACATTCTTGTAGGAGTTGTTTATGGCAAGTAATCATTTCAATACTTCTTATAAATTAATAAATTTCTTCGCATCATTTCATCAGCTATCGAGAAGAGGGGTGGGATCCAGGGATGTCTTGGATTGGTATATCTTCTTCCCTCTCCTCAGCTAAATAAATTAAATGAACGAATGTGTATTGGCAGGACGATGGTTAAGTTAGAAAACAAAAATTTACGAATAGAGTGGGCGGAGAATGGAGGGAATTAATACTTATGTACTAGACATCTCTTTCCCCGGCCTACACTTTCCAGATAGCTCAATGGTTGCAACTTAATAAATGTCCTAAAAACAAACACGCACCATTTCAGTAAAATATCTTTAATAATCGCATTATTGACTTTAAGAAGGCACTACTTTCTTGGAATAAAAAAAACACACACTATAAGCACCACGCTCACCGAGTGTCGGATTTTTTGCGCCATTCTTCACTGTAGAACGAAAATTAAGTTACTAGGAAGGGTGGAAAACGTAAGAGGGGTGCTAAAAGTGGATTTTTACCCCTTTTTCAATACTAAATCATATTATCTTGATAGTTTTTCTCATAAAATATCAATCTGGTTAGTGCCCACGAGACCAAAGACCATGAGTTTCAGGTGTCTATTACCGTAGGGCGATAGCGACCGTCTTGAGGCGATTACATACTTAAGGGCTTATTTAGGCGAGGTGTAAAAAATAGGATAAATAGGGATAAAACAAAAACAATATCTACATCTCTACTAAATTGCATAATGTTCCAGAGTTTATAATTGAAATTGAAAGTGGCTAATTAACCGATCAAATGCACCAGAAACTTTAAAATATCTTTCAGGGGGGAGCGGAGAGGGAGCAGTGGGAAAGAAAAGGAGCTAATATGAATCAAATACACCTTAATAACCACCCCCCCTCCCCTCCAAAATTGCCAATATTTAACCCTTTAGAGGTTACAATTTTTAAAGCGATACATATTGGTTTTGTCAACCAAATAGATCTGTGTTATACAAGTTCTGTGATAGAGATGTAGATATTTGTTTTATATAAAGCATAGTTTTATGTGTGTTCCAGCAAGGCATTAACTATCGCCTGAGGTGATTAAATCACATCGGCGTTTATTAAGATCGCTGCGACGGTGCACTAAGACCGAAATAAGCGCCGTAAAGTATACGCGATTACTTTGTGGCAATGGTTATTGCTTTACTGGAATACACAGCTTTTTACATCCTTATCGACAAACGGTGTGCAATGTGGCCCCTTAATGTTTAACAAGCCACTAAGGAGCGGCCAGTTAAACATGAAGAGGCTACATTGCATATCTTTTGTCAATATGGATGGAACCGATTTTGCGCGTCCGGAATCGTGAGTGTAGAAACACTCTTACTCGCACCATACTCGTCTGGACTGCCTTGGCCTTTCCCTACTACTTTCAAACACACGTATGTTTTAAGCCTGCGACAGACGAAGCGTAAACCCAAGCATAAGTACAAAATAAATGGCAAAAAGTTAACGCTTGCCGTTTACGCGCTTTAAACAAGATTAAAGGTCAACGGAGCGTAAAACTAAGCGTAAATGCTGTTTGCAAACGCTCGGACTCGCTTTATATTCTTTATGTGGTTTGTATTGATAGTGAATGTTGATCGCTAGTGTGTTTAATACGCATCCTTTTCATCCGCAAAAGGATTCCAACTTTTATCACAACAGACGATAAATTATCAGCGCAATCCGTTTTACGCGTATCAACCCGGTCACGTGAACTTGTCCAAGCGTAAAGCGTTTTTGGCATTTATTTTACATTTACGCTTGAGTTTACGCTTCGTCTATCCCCGGCTTTATACTTATGTTGTGTTTGTTGCTCTTTACAAACTAAGGCCTAATCCAGATAATCGTCTAGCAGACAAACACATAAGATTTACTAGGACGGGTTGTAGAATGTTTGAAAACATGAAAATACACGTACCCAAATTAGCAGGCTCATTCTTACATACACTCCAATTGATAAGGATTAGGCGTACACCAAAACGATGATGAAACAACCGTCACATTGTTCGGTGAATGGAAGCGCGGGGTGGTGGGTGGGGGAGTGGGGAGAGGTTGGAGGGGAAAATAATACGTTTCTATTAGTTGTATTCGATGTTACATGTTATGGTGGTAGATCCGCTCATGTACGCTTTCGCAAGAGCATGAAATACCATGCGGATAACCGAACGGTGATGGTTGGTGCTTTCGCAGTAGTGCGCACTACTGGTAGCAGGTTACAAAAAGGCACATCGAAAATTACGGATTGCTTTGGGAGGAGGAAAGGGAAATTAGTTGTTTACAATTTCCCTCATTAGTCAAAGCAGCGCACCTCCAGTTGTTTTTACATTTTCGGCAGTAAATTCCAAATTTTAGAAAAGAAAGATGCGATGTTTACATAGAAGGTTTAACATTCCTCATTCAGTTTCACTCGTTCGAACGAGTTACGGTCGTTTATGGGCCGCGAGAAAAGTAAAAACCCCACCTACAATGAAACCATCTCAAATAACTAGCATGGGTCATCTTGTGTCCAGATTGCAGGTTGTAAACGTTTTGACATGCCGCCTAGGAATGTTGAACCTTTTAGAAAAACACCACAATTCCTTTTTTTCTACAATTACGAACTCATAGGCGATAGCGTAAAAAAACTGTAAGTTTACTTTTACTAATGCGAGTCATTGCACGTAGGTTCCAATAGCTACAAACTACACAGACTACAGTTTATCAATACGACGATGATTAGTTAGCACCGAGGAGTCCTACCTAGCGTATTCGCTTTTCGTCGCTCTCTTTCTCTCTCTCTCTCTCTCTCTCTTTCTTTCTTTCTCGCTCTCTCTCTCTCTCTCTCTCTCACACACACATACATACACAGATTTTTTATAACATTTAAGGTGATAAATTAATGAGCAACGTCTATCTCAATAAGATTAGTTACTGTACAAGATAAAGTTCCTGGCATGCAGGCACTCATTCCTTCCACTATTACAACTACTCCTACTTCTACTTCTTCTACTTCTTCTACTACTACTATTACTGCTACTCGTTTTGCTACCCAACTTATTTGCACCGCAGGGAGCTGGTTGTTGCAGTATGCAATTATGCGTCGGCATTGTTACAGTGGCTCCGTTTGTGGCTGCATCTGGCTGGTTGGGTTGCGAATGAGTGGGTATGATGATGGTTACTAATGATCATGCAAGCAACAGTTGTCACTGACGATTATTCTTCGAGAAGTTGTGGGACGCCCAGTTGAGTGACGTTTTCCACGAGTTAGCCAGCGCTTCGCTGAACTTCTGCCGGAAGTGACTGCGTGCTTCATCCTCCGTTTTGTCTAGCACCTGCGATGGTTACAGTGACGGAAACAGAGGCCAGATTTAAGTGATGGTGCGGAAAAAAGAGCGCCAGCCGTGAGCATTTCGTAATGCAATACATACCAGCGTTTCGCGCAAATAGTTGAGATCCTTCTCCGACGAAAGTTCCGGCAGTCCAGTCGAGATCATCATCCAGAAGAGCGACAATATAAGGCAACCGTGGCGACGGAGGCTCAAAAAAGCCTGCACGAAACAGGAAAGAGAAGAAAGAAAAAACGCTTTTCACTAATGCGAACCGTTCGAGCGTACGCCGACTTGGGTACGGGGAAGTGAAACACTTACGTCTTCGCACATCTGCTGGAAGTAGCGAAACTCCTGGGCCTCGCGGTCAGTTCGACCGTTGTTGATGACGTAGACAAAGTCGTGTGTCAGTACGAATGGGACCCGTTCCCGTCGAAAGCCGAACTTCTCCTTGAAGTGACCAAGGATGTGGCCGAAGTCAATGTGGAACAGCTGGCCCGTGCGCTTAACCATGATGTTGTCAGAGTGGCGGTCGGCGACACCGAGCACGTACGTCGCGACACAGTAACCAGCACAGCTGAGCGTGAACTCCTGGATCGCCTTCGCAAGTAGCTCTTCGGTGTTGTTGTGCTCCTTGAGCCAGGCTAGCAGCGAACCTTTCTTGAAGGGTGACGTCGCGGAGAACATGCCACGCTCCTTCTGGATGTTCGCGATCGTTTCCGCGTTCAACACGACCTCGATCAATCCGAGGCGCCGATCGGTACTGATGCAACTGTACGGGTTCAAGCGCAGGTCCATGCCGTCGTACTTCCAGATTCTGTCCATTATGCGCAGCATCTGCAGCGTCAGCATGTCCTGCCGTAGATCGTCACCGTTCTTGAAGATCATGTTGATGTCCTCCCCGCTGCGGTCGCTGTTATCATACACAATCCAGAGCGGGCGCATCTTTGAATCCATCACCTTGCACCGCTCGATGCGTACCGACTTGCACCGGTACCGCGGATCCAGTGGACTAATTACATCGTTCATAGCCTCCATCACGCTCCGCTCAGCCAACTTCTCCTGCAGAAGCGCCCGCACCTTCTCTTTACCGCCGTGCTTCACCGTGTCGGAGCAAACTTGCAGTTGCCGCAAACACTGCATCTGCCGCAGCAGCACTGGCACGTGCTCGGAGCTGCTCTTCAGATACGCTTCCATGATCAGGCGGAACCGCACCTGGACGGCCGGTACCGCCAGCTCGGAGCGCAGGTGCCAGAAGATGTAGTGACCGATGTGCTGATTGTGTAAGGCGCGATGGAGCAAGAACGACACCAGGTCACTGTTCAAGTACGACTCGTGCTTGAGCGCCTGCACGAGCTGCAACAAGTAGAGCAGCAGCTCGTCGTCTTGGATGTCACTCAGACAGTGCACGGCGTACCGACGCACATTGTTGTCCGCGTACGCATAGTCGAGCAGCTCGAGTGCCCGCTCGACGGGCAGCTTCGGCCACTCCTGAAGCAGCGACACGATCTCGGCAACCTCGTCTCGGTTATTCCACTCGACGCAGTACAGCAGACAGGGCAGACCGTCGGGCATCTGCTGCATGCATTCACGCCGCTTGGCCCAGATCGCGTTCCGGTCCTGCTCGTGTATGTCGTTCAGCCGGTCATTGTACATGTAAACCGACATGATTGCTACGATTGAGCGGGGATCTTCGGCACTCTCCCGGTTCAGGTGCTCGTTCCGGGTGCACTTGCGCGATGCCTGTGCCAACAGTTCCTCTTCGTTCGGGTACACAATTATCCGGTTGTCCTGCGTGTAGTTGCCGAAGGTGAGCAACAGCGAGGAGCACTCGTCGCGCCGGGGGTTCGGCTCGACCGTGCCGAGCGGGTGCAGGATGTCATCCGACTGTGCATCCTCGGCGTACGTCCACGTGTACAGCGTCGCCGGATCCGTCTTCAGCTGGCTCTTGTAATCGTACACCATCGTATTGACCCAGGCGATTGGGTTGATCATACCATCCTTGGTGCGGCGCGCCCGCACCCCTACCCCCTTGGCCGTGCGCAAATTCTCGTAGATGACCAGACAAAGCCGCGCCATCCGTGGCACGTTGCTAATTTGGATGTCGAACTGGATCAGCTGATTCCAGACGGCTCGCCCATCTGCGCTCAGCGGCACCAGCCGGGTCCGTTCTGTCTTGCAGAGCGACTTTCCACCGTGGAATAGGCCGAGCTGCACCCCGACCTCAGTGTTTCTGTTCGAGTCACAGTTCAGTTCGCGGATCTCCTGTATTAGGCACTCCAGCTTCGCCCCGATTTCCCAACTGTTGATGGACTTGACCTTCCGCAGCGTATGTGACGACGACGAGGACGATGGCGTCTGATGCTGGCCATGTGACTTTGTAACGTTGATCGCAGTACTGTTGCCGCTACTGCCACTGGGCGCTGGCAGCGGGCTACCGTAACCGGAAGAGCTAGGGGCAGGTGACGGCCATAGAAAGAAATCATCGCGAGCCTCGTAGATGTTGTTCTTGAACACTTCGATCGACCGGATCGGCCGCGGCAAAAAGGCGGGTGGTTCGTCGCGCATCAGGCAGTCTTGCACGTACTGAAATCGATTGATCTGGTGCGTACCGTAGATGTACTCCTCCCGGCCACACACCTTCAGCATGTAGTCGGAACTGTTCTCGTTACGCGACTTTACCAACGAGAATTGCTTCTTCTCGAAGATGCGCTTCAGTACCTCGTCCGGCGACGCCGTACTCTTCACCTTCACCGTTACCTTGATATCGGCGCTAATGGCGACCACGCAAAACGTCTCCAGTTGCGCGATCGGCTCCGGCACCGAGGGGGCCAGCTTCACTGGGTATTGATAGACAATACGCTCCTTGCGGGTCATGGCAGCCCGTTCCGAAGCAATTTTTTCCTCTACCCGTCCCATCTTGGAGCGGAAATCGTTCACCTCCGGGTTGTTGAGCGTTTTTTCGGACAGCGTCGTGCCGAGCAGCGTGTTAATGCTGCTCATCAACTGGCTGTTCACCGAAACATTCTTCTTCTTCGTGAAGCCGAAAATACCAAATAGGGGCTGCAGATCCACCAGCTGTTTTGACTCATCATTTTGTTGCACCTGCCCAGAGCTGCCTCCCGCCGACACTGTGCTGAAGCAGTAGGTGTCCTTATCGCCCAGATGCGAATAGAGGGGGTATCGTTCCGCCAGCTCCCACACGTACTGTTGTCGAGTGTAGTTCCAAGGATGAGGGTACGCGATTATCCAAACCCGTAATAATTTGAAAAAGAAAACCAAAGGAATGGAGAAAAGGCGTTGAGTAAGCATAACAAATAAAACGATTTCTTTTTCGATTTTGCAGGTACAAATAAGTATCTAGATAACTTGATATGCAATGTTTTTGATATACAATTAAAATTTTACAATGGCTACCGTTCATTTGGGGCAACGATTAATGAATAAAAATAACAATAACCTTTTGCGAACTTACCGTCTTCAGATCCTTTAGTGTGGTGTAGACCGATTGCTCGCGCAACTCGATCAGCATCCCGTTTGGCATGAAGACACATAAATCAGTGAGCTGGTGTGAGTCCTTCCAGTAATTGTACACGAACGGAGACTTCCGGGGCGGCATCGTTGTAGTGGGGCTGGCGGTAGCAGCGGGAGTGATCGTGGAATCCTGGGGGGCGATGGCGTTATTGATGGTTTGCCCTAATGAGATCGGCGCTTGTGCATCGCGCCCGACGTAACACGCAGCCCCGTGCTGCTGCGGTTGCTGGGGAACTGGACGGTACTGCGATGCGGACAATCCGACACCACTGAGCATAATCGGATCATCCTTCCTCGGAGTCACCGGACCGTTCTTCGCCCCGCGGCTTTGAACCATTTTGGGGATTTTGCTATCCCGACGTCCACAGCGAACGAATTACTTCGCTATGCCCTCCTTATAAAATGCTCTTCAGTCGTGTGTGCGTGCGTGCCTACCTTGCGCCGTTAGCCTAGTCTATTTAATGATCAGTTCTGACGACAGTTCCGTCTAGCATGTTGCATCATGAGGTGGTTTACTGTTCGCTCTTTTCTCTGCCTTCTGTTGTATACCAGGGAGAAGGGAGAATGGCAATCTAGTAGTAGTAATAAAGCTTAGAATAATACAATACAATTATTATTTATGCAAAATGTAGGAAACACACCGACACAAAATTTGAAATGGCTCTATCTCCGAAACGCTCGTGGGGGCTCGTAGCGTCATCAAGTAGTTTTATACACCGGAGCATCTCCTTCTCTCCACTCGGCGACTCTCGACCGCTTCTCTGCCCAGCACTTGTGGCACAACTATATTGTACTGCATCTTGCGCTGCATCTTGTCGCCTTTTACGTTGGAGGTTGCTAGATGATATTGGCACCGGGACCATGGATGCCGTTTTCCGGCAGGTAATAGTTTCGATAACGCCGTTATCACACGTCTAATCCACCGTTCAGTATACTTCTGCCTGGACGCTATCAGTGCTGTGGGCATCCTATTTTTCCTATTAGAGTGAACGGAGCAGCGCCAGCGCGCCCGTCGGTAGTGCACTGCTAGCAGATTCGAGGAACGACCACAGAATATGTTAATTGGAACGCTTGCAGCACAATTGCTTATAGTGCAATGGTTTGGATTTTTTCCCTATGGCAAATCCAGCGCCTACTGTGCAGCCTTGCTTGCTGCTAAGATCCGCGCATTAGTGTTCTCTCCGGATGCGCAACGCCTCTTGAGCAGCATATCTAAAAGAAGAAAAGACCCGAATAGGTAAATGTTATTTGAGAAACTCGTTTTTTATAACAGCCAGTAATGGCGTTAGCAGACGGTCCATAAGATAGTAGAGAGCTATATCATCCGAGCAACTGAATGCAATACCCGTACTGGGCTAGAAGCAAAGTGAAGGAGACGGAGATAAACAAAAAGAAAGAGCATATGGCTGACACCTCAATTGGAGGAGGATCTAATGGTAATTTGAAAGGACCTAACGGGGCTACCCTGACGATGCGTGTCCTGCACGTTCGCAATGGATGGAACCAGCCAGTCCAGGTAGTATGGTGGCTCCCTGCCGGACAGCTCATATAAAGAAACGTTTCCGCCGTTATCTATGGGATTTGCCAGGCGTGTCAAGACCGTGTACCTTCCCGATCGAGCCTTTTCAGTTATTCGTTACCTACGGTGTGTATGTGTGGGTGTATAGGGTAAGATGAAGGAAGGTACGAATAATGAAGCGTTGTACCTGCGCGACGTACCTGTCTTCACTAGTACACCGCTGCACTAGACTCCTTTCTATTATTCCTCTTTAGCGCTCCTTAGTTTTAGTTTCTCCTTTCGGTTGTCGCACGTTTCTCTTCCTCTTGGCAATCCTTTTATGAAAGCAATTCTTGCTGAAGTGCAGCCAATTCTTCTTCGTCAACGCACCATGCCTACCAGGGCCGTAGTAGGAGCGGCGCACCAAGTCCAAGTCTGTGCGTTCGCGGTGCAACGGGAAGAGGTTCGGATTACGCTGCGGATTGCGTGGCGGGTTTATCGAGGGGAAGTTTAATCGGCGCTTCCTAGCCAACCGGTTGCCTGTCGCCGTAGACTAGCAGCAAGAGTTGCCAGGGAATGGTTGACGGAAGGACGCCTCGGAGGCAATGATTGGTTGGTTGACTCGTCGGCTACGTCCTTTAAGACATCTTCGCACATGTCCGGTCCAGTCCTAGGCCATCCACAGTTGATGGATAGGGAGAGAGGCGTATCGATGAGTAGTGCGCGACGAACGGGGCCTGCCCCAAAAGTGAATCACAACTTGCAACAGACGGGTGAGTCAGTGCACAGGTCACCCATACTAGTGTCGCGCGCACGCAACAGAACAACAAAACACCAGACACTACACAACACTACAACACTAGCGTAACCAAACGCACGCACGGGTCAAATATATGGATGTGGACATAAAAGTAGGCGCGCACGCACGCCCTTACTCACGCACATAGGCACACACATTCACACAAACACAAACACACAACATATGCGCGCGCTAGCACGCACGTGCGCTCACGCAGTTACACATATCAACACAGAGCGGTACGGACGGGGGGACGAGGGACGCAAAGATGTGTTTCGGCCAGAGTGATGAAGCAACACCTTTCTGCGTTTTCCTTTCAGTGTGGGCTACGTCACTACGGTTGCCTTGCCTTCTGGGTGCGACTGGGTACACCGCGCACAACTCATCGATGTATCATCAAAGGTTACCTGCGCCCTCCGCCTGCTGGTCGCTACCATCAATCGTCCCACATGCGTCAATCTGCCCAACCTGGGCTGTCTGGTCAACGCCGACTCCGACACACAACGGAAAGGGCACAAATCACGGCAGGCACGGCTTACACGAAACCAATCAGCTGCCGCTCAGTTGTTTGGGACTGTGTAGGTATGTCACCGTCTGGAGGCCACCAAACGACGACCTGCGTGAGGCTGATTTGTCCTCGG